>NW_008755541.1:0-1193 GCF_000715545.1 Opisthorchis viverrini | reverse complement strand
CCTTTATGAAAACATTTACTTTCTTCTCGAATAGTTTGCAACTGCTTATTCGGTGTTTGCTAATGAAAGGTTTTTCCTCTTTTACTATCATCACCAGCACAACAATTCAGGTGCAGTCATTTCCGACGACGTTGGCCGATTAGCATGCTTTGAACTAAGATTTCTTCTTCAACAAGTTGAACTGTAGAAAGACGTTTCTTCTCATTCTTGGCTGATAGCGGCGGGCGAGTGAAGACATCAAAGCGTAGTTATTGGCCACGCTGTGTGGATTTACGCTAGACCGTCCTTCAAAACTTCCTATTCGGCTATGAGACATTTAGGAAGGCCAAACTTTTATTTGGTTCAACCAGGTGAAACAATGAAAAAATTAGGCTGAATTTTATTCACAATATTGATAAATAGAGCAAAATCGTGAACAGGATTTAAAATCAGTATATATAAAAACAAGAGAATTTGTGGTTTCATATCCTCCCACTTGCTCATTTTGTTAATTAAATAAGGAAAACCAAAATTCGCTGGAACCCGTAGGTTCCTATCTGCTTGTCAGCGCCTGGCCTATGCAACCATATCACCCATGATTCAGACAAACTCTGACAGTGAAACCGATGCCTTCATCGTTAATATCCCCTGCCAATTGACCTACGGTTGCAGTGAAACACGCATAGGAAGATCAGGCTGGCGTCTTTCCATGCGGATTCGAGCACATGACAAGAAAATCTGTCGCAAACATGTTTCAGGCAAAGAACAACTCAATAACAGTGACATTTAGCTGAGAGAATTCGATGGCCTGACATATTTGAAATGGACCATAAAGCTGATCGCCGGGGATTTAGCGGTGCAGCTAGGACCCGACGTTGCTTTCTTTTCGGAATCAACTTTAACTAAAACACAGCAGCTAACACTGTTCGTGGAAAAAGTCATGAGTCAAGCCATCTGCCTTCCACGGAGTTGATCCCACTACAACTTTTGCGATTTAACTCGATACGTGTTGCCCTGTATCTTGCCTACGGATGTAAAACGTTTTACGCCTGCCATTGAAAGTAAATAGTCCGGAACGTTTCCATTTGCAGGTCTTTGTCTTATTACTTTTTTGATGAACTGCATCCAGGACTGCGAACTTTCGGATTTCTGCGAAAAGCCCACCATGGTATCGGCGAATACTACTGATGATGCGTGAGAGTAGTATGTGTTTT
>NW_008755540.1:0-1193 GCF_000715545.1 Opisthorchis viverrini | reverse complement strand
CAACCAGTCTTTTATAAACTATATAAACGCAAGCATTTAGGCGGAAAGTACTTACCCAACCGCACACTGATGATGTTCTCATGATTCATGACGAAAAGTTTACAAGCTAGTTGCCAGATTCGGTGAACAGATCAACGGTCACATGCTCTATTACCAATCGAAACACTCGAGCTAACAAAATTTCGACAAACTGCCGTGATGAGCAGTACAAATTTCGAGGCATGCGAATGTTGGTTCTGATTTTGGAACAAAGGACTTTGTCTGGAAATCCGCAACATAAATGTGTTTATTACTGCTATAAGCGTAGGGTGAAAGCACACCGCAGCTCAATTTTGGATACCGAGACGTTGATGGAGGACATACACTAATCTTCAAGTTGTCTCAGAGACGCTGAGTTAATGCTCATGGCACCTATTCACTCACAAACTTCAAGCTGGGCGAAGTTTTCACCAAAATGTTCGTTAGTTGCAAACTGGATGAATCTTTTTCAGATGCTACTGACATTTACCGATAAGGTTGATTTGCATCGCATGGGAGTTCGAGCGTCTGACTAAATTACTCGGTTGTAAATTGCACGCTTGTGGTCCAGTCGACGAAACAAATATGTAATCTGATCCTTAAATTGCAATGTTCAACAAATATTGCTTGACAATGTAGCGAATTGTACAAAGATGAAGGTTTATAATCGACCACGTGACAGTTTGTTCGCCCAGCTGAATTGCAGACGTTTCGTCGTCATTCCATAGGACGAAAAGCTTCTTGATAAGTAGGTCTTCTATTCACGCTTGCGCTGATATAGTTTGTGGAAAGTACCTCTAGTCTCTAACCGAAAAATGACTGTCATAAAATTATCATACACCAGCAAGGAACTCCTATTTTCATCCAACCACCGAAGCAGAGTCTTACGCAACTCAATCCAAAACTCAGATACCAGAACAGATGGGAACGTTCCTCATCCTGACCTGAAAACAGCTTACTTCTGACCGACGTTGCATTCAGAGAAACTTCCTGACGGGCAGGTCGGTCAGTGGAACAATAAAAGTGAGTCCTCGAAATCGATTTAACCTGTCGGATGAAAACTGAGCAGTCTGTTTAGCTTCCAGGTGGGGATCAAGGATCTAAACCCCTAATCTCCGTCAAGTTTATCTTGTTTCCTGTTCACCCGCAAATAGAAAAACTGCTGGTGAGTTGTC
>NW_008755539.1:1020-1193 GCF_000715545.1 Opisthorchis viverrini | reverse complement strand
TTCCTGCGGCGTCAACGCTATTTTGATTGCGTGAAACCTTATTAGCTGGAGCATTCAAAATTTGCGGCATGGTTGTAAGTAGGTTTATGATGGCATGTCAACTGGCCGAATATATCACGTGCAGGCTATGGACCAAACGAGGCCATGTCCTGATTAGTCAGAAATCAACCAAT
>NW_008755539.1:0-137 GCF_000715545.1 Opisthorchis viverrini | reverse complement strand
CTAACTAACTAGCCACATTGAGCCTACGTCGATAATACCAGACAGCTGAACGATCTTAGCCGACGTACACAATAAATTTTTCCCCAGATTTGGCTAGCCTGGCTTTCGTGATGCAATTTCGACTTGCCTGTTGCACA
>NW_008755538.1:0-1193 GCF_000715545.1 Opisthorchis viverrini | reverse complement strand
TGTGAAAAGTATTAAATCAAGGTAAGACATTTTTGGTTCATTGAATTTTTCCTCCTAAGTGGAGATGGACATGAAGTTTACCGAAGCTTCTTTGGCGTCGGATCGATACTCAAACTTAGACAGTGGCATCTAACCTGAGCGGTCCCGCAGAAACTAAAATTGACCAGTGTCTAAACAATTCAAGATTGGTACCCCAATTGGGACTATGAAAGTCGTGTGCGGATTCCATTATGATGCGCAAACCCCTTGTTACCAAAGCGATAAATGGTTACAGTATAAATTTTCGGTATACGAAAAAAAGTAGATTGTTGAAGCGAATGTTTGTAACTTGAAGGATAGAGCGCAGAACATATAAAAGCGTGTGCGCAACAGAGGTCAGAACAGCGTTCAGCCCCATTAACGGGTCTCATTAGTGTTATGTTACCGTGGCTATGCACTTCAGCTTAACCGAAAAGAATATGCAGAAAAAATTGAACGTATCATCAGACCGAGGGAAAACAAATGTTTACTCACAATGGGCTGCCCTCGGTGAGGTTGAGCTGATGAAGGACGCCTAATGGTTGGCGTATTTGTTTCAGTTTTGGATGCAGACGTAGTTTTCAAGCAGGTTCGTAATTTTCGGCGCCGTTCATGAAATCCAGTCATCCCAGGCCATTTGAATGCCGTGATTCGAGAGCGTGAGCCTTCGGGGCTACCAGGGATGCAGGTTTTCAACCAGTTGAACTTTTGAGAAACAGTGATCAATGAAAGGCTTGTCAAATGAGAGCGTCTGAACAAAATGGAAATCCCCTCAAGAGGATCAAGCCAAATGCTCATGCGAATTCAGTGCTACTCCTTGATGTTTGTAGCAAAACTGCTACCCTTCCTGAAGACGTCGGAAATATTTGTCGACTTAAATTCCCTCAAAGAAAAACTAGGGTGCAGAAGTAGGGTGCAATAGGTATTCATTTATTCAATCATTCATCAGAAGTATGATCAAAATTAGGCAGCTGTCGATTTTCTGTGACATAATACTAGTGCAGTTCTTTGTGTCAGCAGAGGGTACCTCTCAGATGAGACCACTTGGGTTCGATCCACCGTACGTTTTTCTGATTGACACTGATTCATGTGTGCACTTAAAACAAAGGAACTGACTTTGGTGATGGCATGTAGGCGACAGTTCGAATGAACAGGAAAAACATTCCCGGAAAAAA
>NW_008755537.1:0-1194 GCF_000715545.1 Opisthorchis viverrini | reverse complement strand
GTTCGCGTGCTGTGGACCATTCTTACCAGCGCATCGTCCAAACAATCCCGAGAGAGCAATAATCTTGTGCGGATTGGAAGCTTGCGGAGTCAGATGGATTCAATTTATAAATTCACCGTTAATTTAAGATTCTTCCTATTGTCACCTTGTTGTTGGCATCGTCTTCAGATGGAGCAGCTGTTTTGGCAATTAAGACTCGTTGGACGAAAAAATAAAGGTGGGTCAGTTGATGAACGTGTTTGGAACTGAGAGAGATTTATGGGACTAGAAATTGGCTTATCTAACATATGAGACTGTGTTATGAATTGATGTAACACATAGCGTTTCTTCCATAGAAGGTCCCAGATACGTCTGCGAATTAAGACGCCTCAAGTGATCCTATCACACCAACAAACTCCTCTCCCGAAACAATGCATTCTGCGCTAATATACGAGGTGATATTTCATTCTATGGTGCCGAAAAATTGTTTTCGGCATAATGGATCAATTAGGAGCAGCAAAACTGATCTATTGGTCAACTATTTCATAGGACTTTCCCCATCCGTGCCATAGAGGGATTCAACGGGTTGCGTTGTACTAAAGTAGTCTCTCGTTGTAATTGTCCAGAAGAATCATAATACTGTGATTTCGTGCAGCTCGTCGCAGAAAGAGGGTGGGCTCAGAATGGAAGAATGGCGAACATGTAGCAAGGATCGTTCGCATATTGTGAGGCATCGGCTTTCAAGATGCTAAGGTAACGTGTGCATGCGCGGTAGGTACAACAGCCCACAAACGGCGCCCGTGAATTGTTTGGGTCTTTGGCGCAATCATGTAAGTTGCTGACCGTATGTTTAAACGGCAAATTGCCCACTGTGCTAATCGGAAATTCCCTAGTTCTTTACTTTGTCGAGCCTAGTGAGATACTCAGAACCAACTTTTCGCAATACGAGTCCTATATATGCATACTGTTTCTTTAGTTTACAGTTCAGGTTGTCTTCTCCCACGGGATAAGTCTCAACCGATGATGGATTACAGCCTACAGTTTAGTGATACTTGTATTCTGTGTGATTTTTCATTAGAAGCCGCACGGTGTTGACGACTTTTCATAAACTATGGCAACAGGTTTGTCGCCAAGTCACAAGAAAATTTCACGAGCACAAGAATGACCCGCTATGTTGTGAGGAGATTGCGGCTAGGAATGTTTCACTGACACTGA
>NW_008755536.1:0-1194 GCF_000715545.1 Opisthorchis viverrini | reverse complement strand
ACATTGAAACCACGATACACGCTCAAAGTGAGACTGAGATAACCATATAAACTGACCCGGGTTCATTAGTCATGAGGATCGTCTTGGGATTGTATTTCTACAGTTTTACCAGACCAATTGTTATAGCTGTCTGTCGTTTGGACATCGATTTGTTCGGTAAATGACCCTCATAACTGTGCGTTTTTGAACAACAACCTCAACAATCCCAGCAGGATTTGCGGGCCCGGTCATACTTGAATATATTCCCTAGCAGTTTTGAACACAGGGACCATTCAAAAACAAGGAAACCCCACTTCACGACTGGGCTAACCTAAAGTAAAAATAAACTGAACTGAACCGAACTGAACTGAACTGAACTGAACTGCATTGAATTGAATTGAAATCAGGCAGCTTCATCCAGCTGCTATCAAGCTTGATATACCTATATGCTTACTCCGTAACACTTTGGAATTTCAAAATTCCGATTTTTCTCCATGAATTTCCGCCTACCATCAGTCGCCTTAGTGATAACGGTTTATGATGGAAAATGGGTTACCAGATGTTGAAATACTGAACACAACGTTGCGGCATGAACGTCCAATTTCAGGAAAAGAACGAAGGTGCTGGTGATGTGAGCACCACATTTGCCCCGAAAGTTCATTTGCTGGACGCTTAATCAGGATAAATTTTAAGAATGAGGCTCGCCTCACGTGACGCCCTGGGTGAATGCATTGGCTAGTAATGTATGCATATTTTCGCACACTCTTGTTTCCGTGCATCACGAGGTCAACTTACCTGCTGGGTTGTGAAGCAGTGCGTCAGGATTTGATCGAATACTGCCTTGAAACACATGAGCTCATCCCTCTTGGACAAATCCTTTAGCGTTGGCTTATGGTTGGTTTTCACATCCATGACAATGCCGACAAACGTTTCCCTGACGACGTGGCCAAGCGGAAGAAAGCGGGAAGAACAGTTGTGAGTGGTTCTAGATAGATAAAAAATTTGTTGTACATCTAAACGAATCACATTTGATTCAATGAAGGCCCGATAATTTATTGGACTGATGACGTTTACCTGCTTCCGTTCATAGTAAATACCTATTCCCCATCACGCAAATAGACTTCTACATAAAACCATCATTTATCGTGCACTCAGTTCCCTTGTTGCGATCAGCTGAATAAGAAATAAGAAAATACAAACCTGAAGTGCACGGTG
>NW_008755535.1:0-1194 GCF_000715545.1 Opisthorchis viverrini | reverse complement strand
ACCCAGCAGATATAGAGTCACGTCAACATACGTATAGGCATTCACTTTCATATTACTTCAACAGTGAACAGCTTACGTACGCTTTTGGCATTCATTGTCAGTTGCTCGTTCCTTACCATAATCCTTGCTGTCGTTCATGTGCTTACATTTCACCTGCCTTTGGTAAACCACACCACTGTGGCTGCATTAAAAAGCTCTGCAAAAAAGCATTTACTCAGCGAAATCAAGTAGGCTGAGTTGATGGCAAATAAAACGCTCATCACGCAGACAAATGAAGCTTGCTAACTGATCAACTAGTTGGCGTGCAACTTATAAATATTCTGAGAGAAGCGTCCCTTAGCCAGCAACTTAGAAATAGGCTATAAGCCTCCAACTCACTTTGGTGCTGACGACAGACCTCACAAGTAACATACAGGATTTTTTTCGTAGACGGGCAGCTGAATTTTATTTATGAACGAAGCCACAGTTCTATGCATTATAGATGAACAGCAAAAATGTTCTAATTTTCAAGAAAAGCATATTCTACTTTCAACCTATTTGTAGGGCTTTTTAGGAAACCAGGTTCCAGGACTTTGAAGTATTTTACAAGCAGTATTTCAGTGTATTACCGAAAAATATTACGTCCTTTGAAAGCGCAACACAAAAGTATCAGACATTTGATTTTCAATTATTATTGTCCTTTATCAACTTAAGAGGTCAATACAAATCGTACTCACAGCAGTGGATTGTCGTAACACACTGAAAGTGGATTATGTTCCCCAAGTCATGGTTTTGAAGGCCAGATCAGCAGACATGGAAGTTGCTACCATTGTAATCATGAAGCCAATAGCTATGGCAGTCAAACACTGGCCAAAGCTTGACTGAAATCGCTCGACCTACTAGTCAAGATAACGACTGACCGTCAAGAGCAGAACCAGTTAATTCGCCTAGAGTTCTGTAGGACGCAAATAGCATTGGCTTAGTCTTAGCCCCACTACTTCATCTGTTAAGGGAGACACTATGACGGATGATCACGGAACGTCTGGGAGTAGTTGCCAAATGATGCTGGATGATTTCTCCCTGACTGACACGGTAGTCCGGATCCATACATGACCTGCAACCATGCTTTCTGTTCGCCTGACATTCATGGCCCACCCGCAGTCAGGGCCAAAACTTACAGTTTCTGTGGATTGCGGCATATCCACAGAAAAAACA
>NW_008755534.1:0-1194 GCF_000715545.1 Opisthorchis viverrini | reverse complement strand
GATCATCGACCATTCAAACAAAATAATCTGACTATTCATCGGTCTAGATAGCAGCTGATTTAAGCCAAATTTCACACATTATTTTATTCCTTGTACTTATTCCAGTAGGAAAGAAACAAACAGTCTTGCGGTTTGGTTGTTGATCTGTTTGCTGAGCTAGGCAGTTGGATCGCGTACTTTTCATCACCAATCGAGGTGGCATCGTCAATCTTGCGGTTCTAGTCGGAAGCAAACTGTGAATGTGTTAGTCTTGATTAGATTCATCACACACAGTAGTGCAGTGAAACATTAGAGAGCCTGACAAATGTCCATTTCGTAATTCTTTTCTTTGATTCGAAGTAGATTGTCGTGTGGTTAGAGTGATATGACCCTGTAACAAGCGACGCAGAAGTTTTTGCGAGTTTGAGGTGTCAATGGAGAACATCCTGATTCACAGGGCGAACGGGGACACACGAGACACCGTGTTTCAGGAGGGTCCCCAAATCGGTCGGAGTTCTCAAGCTTGTTGTGGCTTTTGAGGGGTGAAATGTAGGACACGAAAAGCGGTCGGTATTTCCTTCACAGACCATGTGATGTTGGTTGAACGTTGATTTGCGTTCATCTGTTTTGCCTTAATGTGGTGTGTTCCTGACTAATGGTTGGTCCGAACGAGACACATTGCCTTGCGTTGCGAACATAGCAGGGATGGAAATTCACTCGTGGTAACAGAAATCGCAACTAGATTGAGATGATAGGCTGTTAACATTCAATGGAACACGGACCAAAATTTGTGTTTTCCTAATGGAAATTACTCATAAAGGCGCTGAAAACTCTCCGACGGTCCACGGTTGGTTTTGTCTTTTTTAGGACTTATCACGTCGGCGCGGAACCCAAGTTTCGGCCAACCTCATGTTCTGATTGAACCCGAATTCGACAACTACTCTCAGCTGCACGCCAATTTGATGTTTCTGTTGATCTGGGTAACTTTTCGCTTCTAACGTCGACAGATCTGCCGCTCTATATTTCAAAAGAGATGAACAAGGAGCACGCTTTTTCAAAAGAAAACGCCACAGAATACCAGCACAGGGGCACGTGAAGCACGACTGGTGGATGTCAGTATATTGATTATGCACCACGTGATCTTCCGCCTACCGGTGACGGATTAGAATGATGAGTGGAGCCTGATAACGGCCTGGTGATACGGAACATGATTTT
>NW_008755533.1:0-1195 GCF_000715545.1 Opisthorchis viverrini | reverse complement strand
ACATTTCTAAGCATTTTTACCGCTGACGAGAAGCTCATTACTGACCCCGATAATTTATAGAATCCCCAACCCCCTACTTCGCCAGCTGCTGTGTTCCTTCCGTATCCACACGTTCTACTCATCACCTGTCATAGATTATCTGCTTACCACCGAGACCCTCAACACTCAACACTATGGGCTTATGGCACAGCTGACAGCTAACGCCTGTCAGGCTGGTTTCTACACGCACATTTCGTCGGCTCACGATCCCCAGCTCCGTATTGTTTCTATCTTTATTGATATTCGCAAGGCTTTCGACCAAGTTCTTCACGATGCGGTTCTCAACAAAATACGATCTACAGGGACTGTTGATTCGCTACTTTTTGGTTCATTTCTATCTCACTGGGATATCAGGTCACCAAAATCGCTGATCTCTCCACAGCACCACTTCGCATCATCAGCATAGTCAATAAGGGTCCCTTAATATTCTTTCTTGCTAGACATTAAAAATGTCACTGAGTCAACCACCAGTGAATTTTTTACTGACGATAGCAAGATAGCTTGCACATTCAGGGCCAGTGACTCTGTTTCTACGCTAGCTAACAGTCAGTCTGCTCTGAACTATTTACTCCTCTGGTCTTTGAACTCTTGTCTTTCTTTCGCCGTTTTAAAGTTCCAAGCCTTCTCACATCGATTCCAGATTCCTCTGAGAGGCCTGTTACTAATGAACAAATTACGTTGGAGATAGCCTAGATGTTGTGCAAATTGGGTAGACAAGTGGGTGCTGATAAGAAAAGACGAAAATATTACTAGCGAGATCAGAAGGATGGCTATAGTGGCTTGTAGAAAATTGGTCAGCTTAGGGAGGTCAATATGGAATGGGATGAGGAAAGGGGAATCAGGTGTTTTCCAGTTGGTGGAAAAGGTGAGGCCAGTTAAGGACGTGTGAAAATAAGATGTTAGGACGTACCGTGATGGGTACGAAAACAGCGTTGCTTTGGGGGTGCTGATGGAGAGGGTCCATGAACAAATTTACAGCCTGGATATTGTAATCGTTTATACAGGCTTATCAAAGACACAAGAGGATTGTACCGTATATTATTGATGGAAGAGATCATGGGAGGCAAGCTCCAAACTGGGTTTTGTCAGCAACGAGAAAACAAGTGGCTAATTTCATCAATAGATCATCCACAAGCACCAACTTTGGCGTTAAGAA
>NW_008755532.1:0-1195 GCF_000715545.1 Opisthorchis viverrini | reverse complement strand
ATCAATCCGTGAATCCGTGAACTGAAGGTGGTGGCCGTGGAATGCATCAAGAGACCTTGAGGGGGAAAAGTCTGTGTGGCGCGCGACACGGTTGCCACTGTGCGGTTTCTGTGGGAGTATTGGTGGATCTTTTTACCTTGTTTGCAGAACATTGACTCATATGGATTTCCATCCTTCTCACTTAAAAAAATTTTTGTGAAGCGCCCTATCTTGGGAGAACCGGCCTGACCTCCATTCCACTGCGTACTGTCCGCATCCGGTCTTTTAAAAGAACCTCAGTTTTCCGTTTCTTCAGCTAACTGGAAGAATGCAGCGCAGCTGAATGTTTTGTCGGCTATAATCCAAGTTCTAAGAGCACTCCGATTTCATTAACTACAGTTTCGGTCACCGGAGAGCGGTTGAGCCGGCAGTCATGGCTAATCACCGGGGGGAGGTGGTTATAACCCACTAATTAGTTGGTCTGCATTGAGTAGGTCCAGTTGTTTGAAGAAGCAGGACACTGGACATATGCGCATTGCGAGTGATAAATTTGATGCGTGGATACTACTGGCTGTGTGATTGAACGATTCCTGTCAGTGTTACTAACTCGCAATGAGTTGGGGTCCCGGGTACCCACTCGGGTGTCAGTTTTCAGCTGGACTGAGTTTACTGGCTATTGCTTGGATACTTCGTTGCCAAGTGAGGGACATTATGCCTCACAGACTTCCCCATTCAACACAGGGCTGGAAAAAATGACTCAGCGAGGTGGAGGGTTGTCTGATGTGCGAAGTACATGGTCCAAACAGGCCAAACTATGAGGTGTGCGTGGCGCACTCACTGCGGGGGAGTTACCTCTTCCTAAAACCACCAGGCGCACTTTCCCATTGCCAATTTGGTGTTGCCATCGAACTCGGTCAATGTTTCTGGGACACCGAGGCTTAAGCATTGAGTGTCTTGCATAATTCGCGCGTTTCTATATTGCACCGCCGCTCGATACGCTCCTCTCGCGAGAAGCAAGTTGACCTAACCCCGGAGACTATATATGTTTGTGATCAAAAGTGCTGCACTGGGCTTGAACTTTCGAGAAGTTATCCAGTCAACATCCAGCCTACCGGGACATGGAAATCTATCCAGCTAGTTAAATTTACATACCACTTGGGTCTGCAAGCTTGAAATCTAGATTTAACCCCACCCATTCTTGTAGCAGCACTTTACA
>NW_008755531.1:0-1195 GCF_000715545.1 Opisthorchis viverrini | reverse complement strand
CTATGTGATCTATTCACCTTTTGTGAACCAGTTAAAGTTTAGCTTCGTCAAATTTGTTTTACCTTTTCACGGCCTCAGTTGCTAAAGCGTCCTGGGTAAAATTTTCGTTATTTACGCTCGTGCTTCCGTAAGTGAGGCCCACACCAGTCAGCTTTAAGCGGAACTGTTGTTTTTGTCCTAACGTACCCCGGCATCACTGTATGGCTCATGTAGCACAGCAATGATGCTCCGTATTCCGCCGACCGCGTTTCTGCATACTGACTAGTACTCAATAACATCTGTTCGTGAGATGCCAATCCGACTAGACAGTGCTTGAAACAGTCATTGCACCATTTACTACATTCAGCAGACTAGCATTCATCGTCATCATTCGCAGTGACAATGAAAAAATTACGAAAACATTGCATCACCATGTTATGACAAAAAGCCAATGCATGGTGACCAACTCTAGGGTAGTAGAGTTCAAATTGTATTGAGCGAGAACCACGCACGCGCGTTGAGTTTGTGATTGTCGTTTAGCCAAGCTGGAGAGTTTAGCAAGATTCTGAGTAGCAAAGATACTTAGGCGTTGTGTTGAGTCCTACAACGCATAGTGTTTTGGAACACACCAAAGCTTTCATGTTTTTCACATGACCTATCTTGGAAGGTAAAACCATCCCTTTGAACAAACCCTGGACCCTCTAGGAACGTAGAGGTAGGTTCTTCAGTAGTGGGGCTCCCACAAAAAACTGATTCTAACAACTCCATTTAGAGTTCCTTGGGAAGCGTCTGTGGATGTTTAACTTGGAACTTTAGTGATAGAATCTCCGAGAAAATAGTTTTGGAATGCTCTTTAGAACCCACTTTGTTGTGCATCTTTAACCACATTCTCCGAATCCTGTAATTTGTCTCTGATTGATTTCGTACAGCTTTCCTGATCACCGCTAAACGGACATGCCATTTGATAGACGAAGCTCCCGTCATTATGGTTGCAGCCTAGCATCTCCGTTGTGCGATACGGGGAATCGCCCGATAGTACATGTTGGAACTGCCAGAGAGATGGAAGAAGGTAGGAAATCAGATTCTGTGTTTAACTTGGCAAACTCAGAAATGACAACAAACTTACAAACAAAAAACTGCAGTTTTTCAAACGTCAGAAGAAACATTTTTGACCAGGCTGTTGAAGTTATTTTTTATCTAGATGCTGCATGCTACT
>NW_008755530.1:0-1195 GCF_000715545.1 Opisthorchis viverrini | reverse complement strand
ATTACAGTGTTTCCCAGTTTTCCAGCATAATCTCAGTTCAAATGCGTTTCATATCTCTGCCTCTCATAAGAGTTTATTTTTTAAATTTTACTTTATGTTTGAAGTACAACTCGTGGGCTGTCTATTAATTTCCATCCTGAAATAGTTAGTCTTAGTTGGGGGCAGTAGTCCATCCATGGCGACGCCGGTAACTTTTTAAAAGAAAGATTTTAAAACTAAAGAATTACATTCTCAGTGCACAACAGTAAGAGTTCATTGGGAAACTTCGTCGAAATGGAAAGAGGAAAGTTGGTCAGATGGTCGTTAATCTGTCTGTCGAGTTTGACAATTAACTTGCACTTGTTTCGTCGCATCGTCAATCGCATCGTGGCCACTCAGTCCTCCCCCTCCCCCACACTCGATTGGTGACTAAACGTTTGCAAGTCAACTGCCAGTTTCGGCAAACAGATCAATGGCCACCTGACCAACCACCAATCAAAGCACCCAAGCCAGGAATATTTCGGTTGTTCGACTTAACCAGGGTACACAAAATCAGCGGCCTCGTGTGGAGGGACGTCAACAAAAGGTGATTGCACGTCCACAGGTCACGTTAGTTTGTTCCTCAGATTAGAACGTTTTGACTCATTGCCTATGTTCATCGACTCTCTAACACTGTATCAGTCAATCATTTGGATCAGGGGTTGCAAAATATCAACCAAGCGATGTGCCAGTTTAGATTGCAGTGAGCTGCGCATGGATAGGATTGGATGCATTGGCACACTCGGCTTATGATTCTTATGAATCCATAGAGCTCAGGTGTGGGACAACCGCTTGACTTCGGGCGTCAGGACAAACACAGTCGGGTTTGATAAGTAAACCGATATGATTTAGATTAAAATGTCCGCTCTGTGGATGGGCTCTTTTTCGTTCATTTAGCTGAACTTTTGCTCATCACTTGGTGTGACGAATATCGTGGTCATAACCAGGCATCTGAAACCTCATCCGGTTTCAAAATGAAAAGAATTTCCCATCTTAGCTCTAATTTGATGGCTAATATTTCAGCCAAATCACACGTATATCAAACCATTGTCAACTGTCGTCAGTCCCACTCTTCCTAAATTTGTGATTCACATTGGTTTGAGAGGTGAAAAATCAGAATAGAACATACGAAAGTTACTGCAGAGTTTTAATGTAGATTTCTTCCTGTTGGTGAAAT
>NW_008755529.1:0-1195 GCF_000715545.1 Opisthorchis viverrini | reverse complement strand
GCGAAGGTTTCCTTCCTTTCACTAGAATAGGCATAATGTCAACACGTTGCCACCCGCAGTGCTATTTCATTCTAGCAATCCTTACATTCCAGGAGCATATCACCTAATTTGATGTCATTCATGAAGATCACTAAGGCCATTTTCTGGCGTCTTTTCGTTTTTCAGTGATGGCAGGTACCTTCTGATTTCTCGAATCGTCTGCAGACTTTAGGCTATCTGGACCGTTCTCCATGGTGCACCACAGCATGTGCAGAGTGAATGTTTTTGGAAAAATCATACCACTAGCTAAACAGTGAGTAGTTAAAGTTAAGAGGCATTCTCGGGCACACTAGAATTGGCTACGTACATCGGGAAATTTGGTAATCCAGTGACGCACGACATTGAGCACACGTAGACAAGAAGCCGTCGCCATCATCATGGAACGTCTAGTTTGCTGGTCTATATTGTTCTGAGGTGCCTGAGTTAAGTTGTTTGACGTTCCGTTGATGGACGCCGCATTGTTCTGTCCGGCTGCACTGGCACGTCCGTTGAACTGGAATGAACCGGGTGATATGTTGGAAAGACTTGACAAGGTGGTAACCGTAGTTGATCCGCCCAAGGTCGATGTGACTGCAGAAGTGCTTGGCAGTGTGCAAGCCACTGTTTTATATCCTATATTTGCTGCAGCCGCAGATGCCGTACCAGCCGAAAACCGGAGAGCTGCTCGATTCAGGTTTGGGCCAAGCCCCATGATGCCTGCTGCTGCCAAGGGGCAAGCACTGCCGGCGGTAGCAACGGCAAACGCCTGAGCCGCAGCGGTATTGCTGGAGCTGTCAAGGAATAATAAATTGGATATTTCATTTGTACACCTAAATGCAAAAAGAAGGCAGCAGATGAAGGTACACCATGGATAGGCAGTAAGCATTTCGTCTCGACTTGTTTGGGTTTCATTAAGTGGGGACAGAAAGTCCGCTGAAACTGATAAGTAATCAGACGGAGATCTTTGACCATTCAGTGGCACATGACTTCAGTCGATAATAAAAGCTGTTAAGTGCTGTGCAGCTGTGTTATCTCTGAAACCAATTGTTCCTTTTCCAGGAAATGTTCTCCGATGCCGAATAAGGTTGTGGCTAACTGATTGGATCCGCAATCATTTTTAGCCAAGTCAGGGAAAAAGTTGGGCGACTGATTCGGAAAACATTGGAACAAGAAGACA
>NW_008755528.1:0-1195 GCF_000715545.1 Opisthorchis viverrini | reverse complement strand
TGATGTGGTCAGTTGTACTCCAAGGGTGCTCATTGGTGGGGACGCCAAGTAGCTCAGTGGCAACCGCTACGTTTAAACTCGGTACTGGTGAGAAAGTTACTAGAGACGCCCGCCCGATGCAGCACCTCACGTTCAGATGAAACACGCCATTTAAGGTGTCTGAATTGAGGCGTTAAAACTCTACTGTTACGACTATATGAGAACTTCTCTTGGTGAACAGGAAAGTGGTCAGTTTTCGATAGGACATATCTTTCAATAAATCAGGGCCTCAGTTAGCTAGTGCGTGACAAACAGGAAACGGTCAGCGTTTCAAACAGTGCGAGTTTCTATGGAGACAAGAAGTCGACTCTTTACAGGTATCCAGTCGAGCAATGAAGCTCCAGCTCGCGACCGTTAGCCTGTAACAGCTAACCAGCTGCAGTAGCTCCAGTCTGTTGTGTCTAGGTCAAGACGTTGCCGTAGGCTCACAAGCTTGGACCCTTAATTCGATTTTCAAGAATTTAGCAGATCTCAATCGATGCAGTATCTAGAGTACGCACAAGATCAGCCTTTTGGCCACTCTCTAAGGGTTCTCACGTTAAAAGCTGCGGTAAAAACAAGAACGGGGTCTGTACCGCGGTAGATGCGAGCGGTGGCGTAGTGTGCTCATTCTCTAGGTGCCTGACTTACGTCCCTGTGGCTGGGATCCTAAGTAAGAATAACTTTCAAATAGGACAGAAGGGGAGTTAAGAGGTAACAATGAAGGACTGTAATAGTCGCATATTTCCGCTCATCTACTCTGCTGTAAGCAGCGAATGAAGCGGCCCGGACTAGGTCACTACTCAAAGGCCAAACACTTCTCTGTAAAGTTCATGATTGTATGCAGGCTGAGATACTACCAAAACTGAGGCAGCATGACGAACCGGTCAGCTAGACAAAGCCTTAGGATCATAAGTCTGAACACAAGGCATCGGTGGTCGGCCAGCCCTAAATACTTGGCAAGTTGCCTTGTCCCACCCAGACTGGGGGCAGATTTTTTATAAGATATCTACTCATTCGCCAACCTGGTAAGAGATCCTGGACGTTGAATAAACTCAGCAGCTGATTCAGTGGATCAATGATTTACGGTAACCTTCACACCACAATAAACTCCACTCTTTGGCAATGGAGTGAACATCAATATAATTAGGGAATGAAAATAACACAGTGACGAACA
>NW_008755527.1:0-1195 GCF_000715545.1 Opisthorchis viverrini | reverse complement strand
GTTGATTCGCAGGCGGAATCAACAGGTGGTCTCATGGTGACCATCACTGAATCTTTAGATGTTCAAAGAAAATACAAACTCCGCAACATTGATCATAGTTTCAAGGCAGCGAGAACCGGAAGTACGCTTTTTCCAGGTATAATGTGGTCAGTTTCACAGAACTGAAGACCACAGGGGAGCATGCTGTTACACGCGATTGATTGAGCCGCTTCTATGATGAGATGACGACGGGTCGAAATTCGCCGTTGCGTCAGATAGACCTGAGTATCCGTCACATACTTAAGATATGCGATACTGGCTATGCTATGTTGCTGCGGATATCTTTCACGTTTCGTTTAACAAAATGGTATTTTGTCAAGCGCAGCAAAATACCATATTGCAGGTGAGGGTTTGCTATCAACGAGTAGCTGAGGATGCAATCGGAGGCATTGCATATATAGGCGGCTAAGATCGCTTGAGTAAGTAGATTAGAGGAAATCAGGACGGGGTCCGTTTTGAAGTTAATACTTCGGTTGAAAGAAAACTGTGAGCCGGCAGGTTAGTACGTAAAATTACCGTCAATTCGAAGATGAGGCCACATCATACAGACCATGCAACGCAATTGCACAATTGATCTCGAAAGACTGACATGTCGCTCCAAAATTAGACCGGTGTATTTCTAGTGGCGATAGCTCTGCTGACCGTTATTCCCAGGCAGCAAATACTGCAACATAAATGTCTGTCATGACTTGTACGCATGCACTATAGAGGGCTTATATATTAAAGCTAAAAATTTCCAGAAATCGTAGCCTCTGAAACAGGTTGTTGACTTGTTATGCGCGGGAAATGCACCCATGCACACTTGTTAGTCTACGGGACCAACCCTATAGGAAAGTGATAAAATTATTGACCGGAATAATTCGCTCTCCTAGATAACTGAGGTATAATTAAATACCAAGGACTCGACCTCTGATGATATATATGGGGTTATGTAGGACTGCCGGGAAGGTTGAATGTGGTCCATCATATGCAAACATGAATGACCTCTTAGGCAGTGGACGGAACGTTTGGCCATAACTTCAGTTTGTCGGCAACGGTGTGCACTTGAGGAATTTTATAACTTCTGGAACGGCATCTGTGCCAGATTGGCGCCTTGGAGGTTGCCTGTTTAAGCATAATGTAGACCAAGACTAGTCTCAAACCATCTTCAAAATAA
>NW_008755526.1:0-1196 GCF_000715545.1 Opisthorchis viverrini | reverse complement strand
TACGATATTCGAGATATCAAGATACATGTGTATTTGTAATGCACCACTCAGTTTTGTGAACAACCGGAAGATGATGTGGAACGTGCATCCAAAAGAAAGTGCTACCAAGGAGTTTTCAGCAACCTTGTGAGTAGTGTCTTTCATGAAAATATACTGCGATATCTCGAATATCTTGCCAGCTGAATCATGGGGTGGCCTGTGTGCAGCACATTCATTTGTAGTTTATCATAAACGCGAGATTCAGTCGAGTCTCTCGTGAGAACCAAATTGATCTGCAAATGAGTGTATTTGTCGAAAACAGTGCAATTGGGGTTCAAGTAGAACATAGGTTTGACGGAAACTCGGGGATTGTGCCTATCTGATGAGCCCGAAGTAGAGGGGCGAAACCGGTCGTGGGCTGTCGAAGAGTTTTCAGCAACCTTGTGAGTAGTTTCCTTTGTGTTCACAGTTTGGTTGTTGTGATTTAAGCCGTGACTAGAGCTGCATTCCCACGCTATCGACCCCAATTCGGCTTCCGTTTAAGGTACATGAGGCTGAACAAAACTGCGTTTTTTTAAACCCAAGCGAGGAAAGGGTCACAAAACTTGAATTTCTGAATAATCAACATCGCTGGCGGCAGCACTGGATGAACACACCGGTGCTTCACTGGTGTGGAAAGTCAGTAGTAGCCTTTTGCACCAAGTAAGGCGATCCAGCTGATGGGACCGGTGCAGCGTGTAAACGAGGAACTCATGGTCTTGGATAAGGCCACGGTCCCAGACCTAGGCAAGAAGATCCTTGATAAAGGGCCTGCTTGATGACAAGGTAGCGGTGGTTGGAATAAGACCGTCAGAGCAGCCTATATTCCGGGCAGTGAAGGTGCGCTACGAAAATAAACTGGTTATCAATAGAGCTAAATGAAAAGATAATGAAAAAATAGTGACAAAACTGTTTAACTGCCTCAGTTCGACTGTAGTTTTTGTTGTCTGCAGTTTTTCAACATGGTAACCACGAGCGATTCAATCACAAACTCCCGGTTATCATACCAACTTCTGAGTTTGCATCCGCAGATAATATTTGTAGCTCAACTTGTAGCGATGGCGTACTACAACAGCGACCAAATTGTGAGTCCAAACTCGATCCGAGTTGAGTTTGACTGCAGAATCCTAGCCCCCGGAGGAACGCACAGAGAAGCTGACGTCTTCCGAATGATCAAA
>NW_008755525.1:0-1196 GCF_000715545.1 Opisthorchis viverrini | reverse complement strand
CAGGAACGAGCGGGAGAGATGTTAAAGAGGTATCACATAGGATGAAGACTTATGGCTCACTACCGATAGGGCGATAGCAACAAGTAGCTATAGAGACAGAATAGGAAGGATTTATGCCTAGTCGCCTGGCACTCAAGGATGGGCTAAGTGGCCTAGCAATCAAAGACCAGCTGGGCCTGCCAATATAATGCCATTATAGTACAAGAGGCACAGAAAAACGATACAAGTATGTGGAGAGGTGGTGTAGAAATGGACAGCAAACACAAGGACTGACGAGGGCAGAACCTTTGAAATGATGGAGTAGCTTGTCTTGGACTCGCTACGTGAGTTCGACAGTGGCATAATTTTGGAAGGATAGTGAAAGTAAGGGAAAGGGATACTAGTTCCCCAAGCAATGCTATTAGCTTCAATTTACAAATGGTGCATGAAGAACCCAGCCCGCAGGCGCTAGCCTTGCATGCTATTTTTCAGTTGCTTATTATGCGTGTACTAAGGAACCAAGTCCTCACTCCTAAGTCGTAAAAACATGGTAAATGTTCTCTTCCAATTTGCGTATCCGAGAAAAATTTCGTATTTTTTCAAAGAAGACGCAAACCTGAAGAACTGAGCGGCCTGGATGAAGGTGGTTAATGAACTTTTCTCCATGAACGAGTGCCTTTTACTCTTTATCCTGGGTTGATTTGCTACAAGGAAGGTAATCCAGCTCTCTTACGCGTCGATCTAGACCACTACGGCATCTCTAGTGGTAAGGCGCATGAGATGGTCCAGGATGCTCATCTGTGATTTGTCCCCCAGAATAAGCACGCAAACAAAGCTTATTCATATGCTCATTGGTGGTGTCGCAATGAAGTCTGAATGCATCTCACATCACGGAATGGCTGCTTTAAGTGGGAAGCAAGGGAAATTTTGACTTTCAGTCATACTAACTCCCGCACCTTGGAGCTTATAGCAACGAAATGGCAGTTGAAAACTCCCATGGTCTTGAAAGTACCATGCGGCAACTAGCTGCAACTCCATATTAAGGCTTTTACTCACCCACAGCAGATCCCTTCATTAACAATGCGGGGATGTTAAGGGGTGAGGTAAACCTTGCAAAGACGCAGCGTCCAACATATTTGAAATTTTCTTCGCTTATTTCCCGAGCATATGACCAAGGCGCAGCAGTAAACTCCATACCCTATTCACAAGTTCTAAGC
>NW_008755524.1:0-1196 GCF_000715545.1 Opisthorchis viverrini | reverse complement strand
TACGATTTGATCACAGTGATGGTCGGTGGCCGAATGAAATATCGCGATACATGTATATTTGTAATGTACTACTCATAAGGTTGCTGAAAATCCGTTGACAGCTCACGACCGGTTTCGCCCTTCTTGGGGCGCCTACCTGTCTATTTCTGCTACCTATAATCCGCAACGTCGTCTTCATTTGGCCTGGCATGATTTTTAAATCATTTGGAAAATATCAGGCCACTATATCAGTCACACAGCTAGATGAACATATGGTCCATGGATTGAATCGACTATTTATTCCTCCTCAATTAGGGTTCAGGTTAATCTTGTTAGTAGCCCCAACTTCAAGGCATTCATCGGGTCAACAGCGAGATTGCTGAGCCGAGTCAATAATATCGACCTCGGCGCAACAGTAACGCTAACGCAGGTCATGTGTCAAGACAAGTTAAAGCTTATGCTCGAAGAAGAATTCCTATTAGAGCAAGTGAGTTCATTCATCATACTGTATAACCTGAAAAAGTGGCACGAAAGTGTATTCGCAGGAACATAGTCAGCAAGAAAAATTACTGTTGACCAACGTCATCTGTCGCAGCTTTGACAGGCTTGTGCGTTTTATCAGTACTGGATACTGGTCGGGGTGGCTTACACGATAAGATCATTGAATACAATTTGAACGAATCCGTGTGAGTTCCCGTATGCGGCTTCAACTTGGCCATCTAGCATCAACGGAAATAAGGACATTTTAAGGGGCAGTAACCCAGACTTCAGCGCACAGATGTGTTAAAAGCGAAGCGACAGGCAACGGCATACAATACCTTGAGCAATAAGCGAAAATTTTCACCGCTGTCCATCCATTCACTGAGCGCTGTTAAGTTAAGAGAATCGCGTGTGACCGCACCTTACAGCGACTACCGACTATGCCTCAAACTATGCACACTCGATGCGCCGGAAGTCTCGTAATCCGTCCACACTACAAATGTTTTCTAGCAGTAACACTCACGTAACGGTACAAACGCAGGACAATTGGCATATCTGGATAAAGCACCATAGGCTGTACCATTTGTCATGCAAGCCGAACAGCCAATCTTAAACTGTTTTCACATAATTTCGTGCCTGGCGCAATCATCATCTTGACGCAAACTAAACACCCATCAGATATTGTTTCAACATTCTTTTTCAAACAGCGTCAATTTTTCTGCTTTTCAGTCAAGTCC
>NW_008755523.1:0-1196 GCF_000715545.1 Opisthorchis viverrini | reverse complement strand
GTCCGCACCAACTCGTGAGGTACATTTACATTTCCACCTCTCTGGTTACCATGCCAGCAACAGCTGACATCAGCCATCCACCGAAGTCGTTCACCCACATATTTCAGAGAAAGGTCAGTCATCCGCCTTCATTCATATCGTTTATCCAATCAACCGCCAACAAGAGCTCCAGACTATTAATGAGGGCAAAGATGTAAAGAAACTGGTCTTAATGATGCTTCTTAGTTTATCTACCCTGGTTGCATAAAACAGGTGCAATAATGATGTATCTTTCCAGGGACAGCAACAGCCCACCTCGGTGACCTTTGTAGTGTTCCCCCGCACTAGTAACCATCACAAGAAAGACGGTTGAGTGCATCGCTTAGGCACAAGATTGGAATAGACGGAGCGTAAACAATCAGATAACGACAGCTGTGTGCGCCTGAAGAGTAAAACGCGGGTAACTGAGTGGAAGGCCGTCCCGGAACCACGTTATGTCATTTGTTTGAAAGATTGGTGAAGGACTCTCATCATTTCGGATGTTGTGACGGCTACAAAGTCAGATTTTTTTATTGCTGGATCTATTAAGTTCGGAGTTCTTAAATCGTTACCACAATCTCTGTGTACAAACTGATTTCGCGATGATATCGTTCCCTTGGCCTTTATCGACCATATCGAGTCCGACACAGAAAATAAGGCGCAGTAATTGAGGTATATTAGAAAAAAAATTGAAATCTCCGTTTGTTTATTGATGTTAATCTACGCTTAAGCATGTTACATATCTCGACTGAGAATGTCAACATCTGTCTGGAGACTGACAGAGACTCCAACGGCTGTGTTGGTCCAGCCGCGAAGTTAAGTGTGTCATAGTTAACAAGCCTCCTGTTTAGCTTTTAACCTTAAAACGTTCCAGCCGGATTCTCCACTACCTGTGGTGGTGAGAAATATTGTCAGAAAACCCATCTTTACTCGGCAGATTTAGCGTTTCTTCTTAGGAGAGTGGCAGGGGAGTGACATCTGAGTTGAGGAGCAGGGTGTCAATATTCCTACCGCTGGTCTATTTCTACCACGTTCTAGAAAACAGTGGTACATCAATGACGGTATTCGTATGACAACCAATGGTCCGGACCCATGCAGATACACGTGCCCAAGTGCTTAGACTTTCCAGTATTGTACAGAAGAGCAAATGATTTTGGTAGCCTATATAGGGTTTTTTT
>NW_008755522.1:0-1196 GCF_000715545.1 Opisthorchis viverrini | reverse complement strand
AAAAACGACAGAAGCGTGTGAAGCACAGGGGCTACATAAATTGTCACTTCACGGTTTTTGAAAAGAGAATTTCCCCCGAGCGTTCAGATACGCTTTTGCCAGACAAAACAATTCGAAACACTCCGCAGGAGCCAAGTTTGCCTAACCTATAGGTATTGTCTCGGTTCTGCGAATTTTTATCTCCCACTTTCCAGTGAGGTAATCTAATAGCGCCTCTTGGCGCAGTTGGACGTGGACTATCGCACTGCATACAAAAGGTAAACTGCAATTAAGCTAATGCACCCTTTGAACTCAAGAGAAAGCCTCAAATTTGCAGGCTAAAATGCATTTTTTGGCTCCTCAAGGAACTACGTTTTATAAAATGACTTATCAGAATCATCTTTCTCCCCAGTGACCCCTGCTGACCTGGGACAGCGAACCCACAAGTTTAAAGCTCATACTAATTCAACATTGCTTTTACATTGTTAGAAATAGACATGCGTTCGTGTTATTTCAAAATAATTGGGCAAAACTGACAATGATTGCATATGGTTCTCAGTTTTCTGTGGAAACATTTACTTTTAAATAGAGCATTCTGTAACATTTTGACCTCTTTATCCACAGTTGAGGATTAATAATTCCAAATGCATGAGCTATTCTAAAAAAGCGCAACATGATGTACATTCGTCTTGGTCAGCAACTTGAAATGAGGCATTTGGAACTGATTCTGTGGGATCTTACACGAGAGTTTCCACATTATTTTACATAATACATGAGAAATTTTCCATACACGAGGACCAAGAAGGCTAAAAATTTGATCTGGAAAAAGCAAACATTTTGGCATACGGGGACATCGACCAGACTACTACTGCAGGGGATGCGAATGAGGACAAAGAATAACAGAGCAACCAATGGAAACGCTCGATCTAACAGCTAATCGCGATCAAATGTCATTCCCGAGTAGCAGCAGGTATATTATCACATTAGTAACATTAATCAACGCACAACCATTAACCAACTGCTACACACCGCTACGCTCTTAAATAACGCACTGATGGTGTCACCTGGATTGGTGATGAAACGTTTGCAATCATACTGCCCAGCTCAGTGAACAAGCCAACGACCACATGAGGAACTATCTCAATATAAGAATGCAAACGGAAATGAAATTAAATGACGTCTTTCGAAATAATACACGGAGAATAAATATCTACTCT
>NW_008755521.1:0-1196 GCF_000715545.1 Opisthorchis viverrini | reverse complement strand
GTCTAACGATGTGTTCAACTGGTTGAATGCTTACGGTAATCAGAAAAATCGAAACTGCAATTTAGTGCGAGCTTCCAGTAAATGGAGAAGTTGGACAGGCGTGGCGACGAGTATTGTGAGGGACGTTAACGATGCACGCTGACTTGAGGGTCGCTCTGCAGCAAATCAATATCCTGTGATTTCTATATCCAGAACAAACCCGACATCAGACGTGCGGGGGACTGATCAATCTCGTGCTACGCTTTGAGCGCAGTTCTAGTTCACTCATCATGGGAAGTTTTCGCAAATCACTACAATGTGGTTATTACTTAAGCCGGCACACACAGGGCAGCTCTCTCTCTGGACAGACACTGGATTTGTGACAAAGGACTGCAACACGCTCTCGGCGATCTAGCAAAGTCGAACGGTGGAAGGTAGAAGGGCGTCTGTGTCAAAAACACGTCTGTGGACATACAGGGTCATCCTGGTGGCCTTATAGACATTGCTACAGAGGGCAACCAACCGGCTTCCGTAAGTTGGTCACAAGGGGAAAATCAAAGGGCCTGTACTACGATACTGGAAAATGGACACTATATGCGGTTAAACGGCCGATACCAGGGGTAAGAGTGTAGCCAAGAAATGTCGGCATTAGTGTATGCGCCTTTAACATTTTCGGACGGTTTCCAAATACTCGACCGTGTCCGAGGGCTGAAAACAAATACTGACTGGGGCCCTAAGGGCAAAAGAAAGCGAATTGAATAGAACCAATTGTTTTCTTAAACCGGATTTGATGATAACTATGAGTCGACTCTTGGGTCCCGAATTCGGCCTGAATGTCTCACTATGGCTGAGTTATCGTGGGGAGATGTCAAAAGTCGATGGTTCACCAACTGCTTTTCAACGGCGGTAGCTGGGACCGCGCTGCCATCTATTCCCGCATGTCAAAACATATGATACGATTATGCAACACGGAGAAGTTTTTTGCGCCACCCAAATAGCACTGACCACTTTAAGTTGATGAATATTGGTTGCAGCTGATCGTCTCACACAGAAAAATTGCTCCCCTTAAGACCGGACCTGATCTGAGCATATCACGTTAGGGAAGTTTCTTCTAGACGGACAAACGCATTGCCATCTCTCGTAATAAGTTCGTTCTGGCAACAGAATGTGCAACATGAACATGAGCAGGCTAGGAATTGTTACAAGCCGCGGGTGGG
>NW_008755520.1:0-1197 GCF_000715545.1 Opisthorchis viverrini | reverse complement strand
TTGCAAATGAGTGTATTTCTCGAAAGCACCTTAACCAACTTTACAAAGTCCGTGTGAACGTGCACTCACCTCGAGGGATGTACCCATCACAATTACAAGGTCTGTTTGGGCCATATCTTTCGTATATTCCCAAAATCGTTCCGGAAGGTTTTCACCAAAAAAGACAATATCCGGTTTGACAACATTGTGACATTCAGGACATTTGGCAACGGTACTCGCGTCGATTGCGTCCTATGTTGATAGGGAATAAAAGGAGGTAAATGAAAACTGACAACCATAGTAGAAACGTAGATGAACGAAAAAACGGCTAGAGAACAATCACTTCAGGTCGGAGGTGAGTTGCGCAATAATGTGGTCGACTGAAGCGACCAGTTTATCAACACACAGAAAGAACTGCCAGCTATTTCTATAAATATGCTCTCCACATTTTAGTAGGAAGGAAAACGATTGGTAGATGGAGAAAACGAGTTCGGATTTCCGCAAAGAACCAAGCAGAAAGCGGTAGAAGTCCATACCATAAGCGACTCGAATGGACTGGGAAACATGAACGCCTTTTAAAGTCTGCCGTCCAAAGTTCCCTCTTATGGAACTTCAATGAAACCGGAATTCGGAGGCATTTACAATAAGCACTCCGAATAGCAGAGGAGGAAAGCCACCACACACATGTTATTCGACAACCATGTCGCCTTTCAACCCACCCCGAACGGTAAGTTAACAATCTTGTTCGCATAGTTGACAACTTGTTCTGGATAATCATATCATGATTTCCGCTAACGTGTAGCTTTACTTAGCGGACGGCTTAAGCCAAAGTCATGCGTTAAACAACTTCCTCTAGAATACGACCCTGCCATCGCACCGTGAGGTCATTAGTCCCTCCATGGAACGAATTCGCTCCATCTTTTTGAAATCGTAGTGTAGAAAGTGCTACGGTATTCTCAGATTCAAGTTTTGAGTGGTTCTGCATTGGGGTCAGCTGGTATTTTCTCCGAAAGTCCAGAGCGTAGGTCCGCAATCATGGCAGGACATGATTCTTTCCCCGTCTAGATCACTGCTAAATAAACGAAAACAACCAAACCCTGGATTTGGCTCGGATGAAACAAAGCTTGAGGAGGGGATGACGAAGTATCAATCGAGCAGGTTACAACTGTCCTGATTCTCTGCAACCACGATGTTCGGAAAAGAACAAAAATTAAAAAA
>NW_008755519.1:0-1197 GCF_000715545.1 Opisthorchis viverrini | reverse complement strand
ACTCAATCATGGAACGTGAAGTTGAAAATAAACTTCTCGTCAACATTCTCATTCATGCTATTCTTCAAGTGAATTTGCTGCACAAAGTCCACCTCACCAATTTTACAGCTGGTACTATGTTGTTGTTGTTGTTGTTGTATGGCAGTGGAGCATCATTTTGTCAACACTGGTGATGGTGATCATCATCACTACGATGCTGATGTTGACGACATTTACGATATGGAAATATATTTTCTTGAATTATCTCACTACTTACAAAGCGTCCAAGTAGAACATAAGGCTGATTGAAACCCGACGACGTCGCCCTCCTAGTGAGCTCCAAGAAGACTGAAACGTGTCATGTGATGTTGAGGGGTTTTCAGTAATATTATGGTAGTGTTTCGTTCCAAGAAAATATACTATGAAGTTTCGAATATTATACCAAGTGGCTAAGTTTCCTCTTGAAAACGGTATGCGAATGGTGTTCAGGTTAAACTTAGTGTACAATTCATGTTATCCAAATGACATGGTTCATTGAGCTTATACGACCACGTGCTACGGATCTAGCTATGGAAAATATTAGGGAGCTCTGTAAATATATTCAGTGAAGGCCCGAAGAAGGAGGAGATTGTTGCAGTTTGCTGCAGTCTCAGGTCATTCTACATTGCAAAAAAACAAAAGGTAATAAAAAACGCAGCAAGAACGTGAACCATCATATTGGACTCCTGAATATCTGTATGCAGACGGGGTTCAAAAAATTGCGTTTAGTCTTTCCACGATGCTATGCGCAACCTCTGTATAGAAGTAATACGCAATCACGAAACCTTGCAACAAAATATATGCCGATAGGTTGTGTAGGAGGCATGAAATTCTTTGGAAGACGGTGTTTCAGCTCAAACTGATTGGCAACTACATCAGAGAACCCAGTAGAGGCTATGGTGCACTCTTCTGCTTTTGCTCTGCAGGCCACTGTACTGTCATGTGATATCATGACTTCACTAACCCCAGCGCAATAGCAGGTGATTTTTATCCGAGCCACTGTAGGTAAGATGCGATTTTCAGTGCAAATAAACAATCCGTTGCTGTGAGAAAATTGAAACTTAGGGTTTAAATGTCAATGGCCAGAAGAACCCTGTTCCATAGTTTAACCACAGACTAGCCGAAAATCAGTTCGCTAAGCATGAAATCGCTCATCCAACCAATATTCAAACTGTTGAC
>NW_008755518.1:0-1197 GCF_000715545.1 Opisthorchis viverrini | reverse complement strand
TTTTTTTTCGCGTTCGAATCACGTAATCTAGTCCTCAGGGGGTCGAGAAACAGGGAAGACAATAACGAAGTTAGTTACATTGGTTTTCATCTTTGAAACTTGTCATGCATGGGAAGGGCGATAAATTATGACGTGTTGCTTTTGTGTCTGTGTCTCGGGGCAATGCGTCCCGTCGGGTTAAAATTTCTGCCGCATTCGTTACAATAACCTGAAGCCGAATAACCATCTCTCTTCACATCGTTCAGGCCAATCTTCATCATCAGGAGGATACAGTTCGGTAAACAGCTGATACTGCATAGAATTTTGCACTGAGTACTCCAACTGAGTAGCAGTTTCACTGGACCACGGTAGCCGAATTTTCTCACATTTTGACGAAGTTACAGTAACTAGCACATCCGAATTTAGTGTTTGATAGAGAGATTCTTGTGTTGTATTTGGTTTCGTATCTGGTCCCAGTTCCACGCGACTGCTGACGCCTTTTCCAAACTTATTTTGGACCTACCGGTATGCACCAAGTCTTGAGTATGAAGCGGGATTACTCTGTCGCTAACACTCGGTCTTCAACGTTTTGATTGTCCTTTCCGTCAGTCGATATAAAACATCTGTGCTCAGAATGCTGCCTGTGATTTTACCGACTGGTTTACCAGTTAAACGTGCATTCACTCCCCCTGTCATCAGTTGTTCCGCAATACAGGCAACACCGACCAGACACCTCGTGAGAGCAAACCAAATTAAATATGATTGTCTCACTTTTGCTGTACGCATGCAGAGTCAAGTTAACCCGCGGATCTGGAGAATGCAAAAATATCGCTTCGAGTTCCGTGACTTCGTCGCACAGTTCACGGATGGGCTGTCTTGCTTGAAAGTAGCCAATTGCTGAGCATGATAAGCTTACATAAAATCACTCTATCATGAATGATTCATGAGCATCTTTCAAGACGCCACATCAGACCCGTGTGCAAACTATATTGGTTGACATCCGAGACAAACTTGCCTGGCAGCAATATCTGGATCATCGGATGCATGTGCGTAGTACTGAGACGTAGTGCCTGGAGCCGGATGTGCTTTTGCGGGTGAACTACTGAATATGAGGTAAACCCCAAGGAATAAGATTGGCGCGAAAAATGGAAGAGGACAGTTGACATCGATCAGCCAGTTCAGTAGCTGATGTTGACAGCTGCTTCAAATGATCAAAAC
>NW_008755517.1:0-1197 GCF_000715545.1 Opisthorchis viverrini | reverse complement strand
TTTGGATTGTTAACATAAACCCCGAAAAAGCGTTTCCATTCCTTTGTTCTAGAGATAGGTTAATCCTGAATCCACTTTCACGTCCCGCGGTGCCGGGTGCTCACCATACAGAGTGATGGATTTCATCCAGGGGGAATATCATGAGATGCTTCTACCAAAAAACTGCTAGGTTGGATCCATACCTAACTGTCTTTGTAATAACCTGCTGGGTAACATTGGAAGGCTGTCCAAACAGCGTTGTCATATTCTTCAAAATCGCCAATGCCTTCAATGGTGTTCCACACATTCCAATACTCTGCACACTCGAAGCATACGATGCTCAAAAGGCAGTTATGCGATTGGTTGCGGGTATTTCTTTTACACCGAACGTTTCGAGTGAACGTACTCCTCGCCGGTGATGGTGGGAGTCTCTTAGGGTTCTGTTTGGCATTCAATTTCTCCAGTCTTCGTTGATGAACCGTCTGACGCTACGACAGGCCGTGGTTTTATCTATGATTATGGAACTCCGGCTTTGCCGAGTTCTAAAGGGATACTGACCCGTCGAGACGCTAGGCTTTAGGCTGGTACCTATCTGTCAACGACTGAGAATGCGCAAATATGACGTTTAGTGAATCGTTCGGAAATGTCTTCGTGGTGCCTGTTGAAGTATGTTGGATAGTACTCGGGTCGTATACAATCAAGGATGGGGTTATCTGAGGATCTTCTACCGTGTCCTCAGCCCAACATGCAAAACTTCACATAAGGCACGTATGAAAATAATCAGACACTCTCCCCACGACTAACGCTTGTGTGTTTCAAGATTCAATACTGCATGTGTTAGGCTGGTAGAAGGCAATCGGCCAGTTTATACCGGAAAATGGAAGGATCATTACTGTATTGAACAGAGAATTGTTGCTCGTCTTCGGTGTGTGGACTGGGAAGGGGGCTTAGAAGTGCTTGGTTTCCAACCACTGGCCGACATACATCTGCATGGTGTGCTTAGTCCCAAAATTCCACTTTTCTGAAGTGGTTTATTTGCATCTTTCTTTACTCCTTACCCTGACAAACTCAAGAATGCGTTTAATTCCGTCGACTGCCCCCCTGTTTGTAACATTTTGTAAAATGTGGTGTGCCCCAGAAGCTTACGAATACCACATGCGTAGTCTTTGTCGATCTGGAATACGCAGATAATATCGTTCTCATCTTCGAAGAGGAGGT
>NW_008755516.1:0-1197 GCF_000715545.1 Opisthorchis viverrini | reverse complement strand
TGCATGTGAAGTCACTGCATGCTGAAAAGCCTAGTGTTGTGTCCTCCTTCTGACCAATTCATCTCGTTCCGCACGCGTCGCTGCCCATAGTGTGTGCGGGCAACTGTGGCCACAGGCTGATCCAACATACTGACTGGCCCCATTCATGATTTGCTGTCTGACCAGACGCCGATGTCTGTCGTGTCTGTGTTTTTTAGTTTTACAGTGATCCTCTGATAAACTATCTGCTCATGGCGTGTTACGTTCTACGAATGGGTCATAAAACCAAAACAAACTATAGAGCTGTTACGTCCATGCATGGTACTTTACCGGTCGGAAGTTACGGGTTCGAATCTCCCTTGAGGTTCGTGAGATACCCACTGCCGATTAGCTGGGTAGTTCTTCTCGGTTTTTCAGTATGGACGGAAATCACTTGCAGGATGAAACCTTGACTGAACTTCAAAAACCTTCTAGTACAAGCCCCTTTTGTTATTTTTCCACGATATTTTGTCTGGGTTGCTTACCACCTACTGGCAAAAAACACCTTCGATTGTTCAGATTCATCACTGTCTCAGGTAATCTTGACGAGTGGATGAGCATGCAGTCGGCCATGGTCACAACTGCACTAATCGAACTCGAAAGACCATCGATTGATGCAGCTACTTCACCAAACTGACTTGCATTCAACGTTACAGTTGTTCTTGGCCGCATGATGTTCGTGCCGTTTGATGATACTTTTGTGCCTGTACCGCTGACAATGTTTACGAATACTATGGCTCCTCTAGAACGGTGTGTCTGATCCACACATGCTATGGACCTGTATCAACTCAATGAGTGTGGTTTGTGGAAGGCTATTTCGTTCGGAACTATTCTCCTGAACTCTTGAGTCGTGTGTGATCCAGGATGGATAGATGCTGCAACGCAGAGGTGAAAATCCATACAGAAGAGTGTATGCCGGATACTCTAAACCGATCTCTAAGTGAGACAAACTTCGCAGCAATCAAATGTCTCAGTGTCATTCACAGAACTCAACTTTCATTTGGAGCAGTGAATAACTTCTTTTGGCCACCGTACGTTTGTGAATTTTAGGAGGGAATGTAATATGTAGAACTGATGCAGGAGAAATCCAGTCCAGACGCAAGCTCCTAATATCGATTCCGTAGAGTCAAACTACAACCGCATTTCGATAGCAATGAGGAGCGAACTACGGATCCTGTC
>NW_008755515.1:0-1198 GCF_000715545.1 Opisthorchis viverrini | reverse complement strand
GACCGTAGGTTGACGAATATATTATTCAGTGTTTTATATGTGCGTATAACTTCCTCGGTCATTTCGAGCCACAAATGTTCTGTTTTTCCAGCTTGAAGAACCCGTGGTACCATTTTGGAGACTGCGCGTGCCGTGCTTCTGTGTTAGTTTCACATCGGTCCTCTTTGGTGTAAGTTATGCCGTCTAAATTGTTATCCCATTTCGCAATGTTGATACTCGGTTTCTAGAAAGTTAATCTCTTTCATCGCAACCAGAAATCTTAGTGGGTCAATCTTGTCCGTGTTTCTTATATTTAACTTTCTTCGTTGAGCTGTGCTTTGGAATAAGGATTTCGATTATGTTTCTTTCATCTATCTGTAATTGTGTAATTCGACCAATAAAATATCAGTTTTATCTATTCAGGTAGAAAATGGCTCCACAGATGCTCCTCACGTGAATCAGATGGCTCTGCTGAAGCCGTTACAAGTTTCTTTGAAACTTGTGTGGAATTGCGTTTGTGTTGATTACATTTTGTGCTCAGTGCAATTCTGAGGCGTCGTCAGTTTTGAACCCTTCCGTTTGTACTGGGCCCGCTATTTTTCATTGGAGCAAATAGCCTGGTTATCTGTCGCGTGGTGGATCCAAATGATTCCCTAGTTTGAACTAGATTATCCTTATCCAATCCTTTGGGTTGAAGGATATTTCATGCGCTTTCCTTCCACATCCAACTTATCTTCCAATTCCCAGTCTGATCATGGGTTGCAATGAATTGCAGAGTGGTGTTAGTATGGTTTGTTAATGCACGAATTTCCAGCACAAAGGCTCACGTCTAATTACTCAGTGACCACCAACCCCAAAACAATCACGGACTCAGCTGGAAGATGCGGTTATCAGTTACCGATGTAAAGCCTCAGTTAAAGGTTACCATTATTTTTGGCTTACACAACTTGGCTCTGATCACGCTATGATGCGAGCCCACTTATCACTTTGCTTCCAGTCTGCATTACGTGTGCGAAAGCAGAGCGATTCCATCCATCAGCTGCTATAAGTTTCAGTAACTCAGAGCTGTTCTGGCTAGTAAGCTACTGGAAACTCACAGTCATGAGGATGACGGAGATTGATTGGAGGTTGTTTGAAAGGGAATGAGAGACTATGCTGTCATCTCTCAGAATGGTTTGGCCAGGCCATCGGACTCGACTAAATCAACACTGAATATCGT
>NW_008755514.1:0-1198 GCF_000715545.1 Opisthorchis viverrini | reverse complement strand
ACTTTATTCGTTTCTGCAGAGAAGGGTCCGATTTGGTGAGAGGGGATAGTCAAGGATATAAGGAAAGTAATTACGGTAGTGCCAGCAGGTTGTACGTGACAGTGCTGGGTCATTATCCCGTTGGCGTACTTCAACTTCGGACAGCCCAATGACGGACGTCGTTTTGTTGAGTGGACAGGCGATGAATATCTTTGATGCCAACAGACTTTAGTGGCCGAAGGGGATCAACACGGGTGGAATCAGGTGGATGTAGTGTCATAGGTTATTTTGCTACAATTGGACATTCACGGGCCAAATTCTAATACACTGGCTTTGTTGGGGGCCCGGTGCCAGATTCCTCCTGGCCACAACTACAACTCCACCGGATGCGTCGTTCGACGCCATGTGAGACTGTCCGGGAAACTTGGGGTATCCGAGGGCCCGAGGAAATCAAAGGTGCGGAAAATACTGGAAACATTCGCAGGGTGTTGTACTTGATTCGTTCGGCTGGCTCTCAAAGTCTTATCACCAGAACTAACAGGAACACGGCTTTGTTATATTTAGCAAAGGTGGACGATTGGACCGTTAGAAATAATGCTGCGAACAACTTGGATATCATTTGGCTACATGCTGCCTCCAGTCCGGACTGTCGGAATTCAACAGAAAGGTGGACTGTGAATATTGAGCCCCATTCTGCATCAGAAGTGTCTGAGTGTATAGTTCCATTTATGTGTCATCGTGGGCATTCCATTGAATCTGTTCAAAGGTAAGGGTGAATTCCTCAGCCAGTGTCTGTATAGCCTGTTTTCTTCTATCCGGCTATCCGAGACAACTGAGATGATGTGACAATAGTGTCTATCTTCTCAAAAATTTTTGGCAATGAATGTAGCAACCACAGGAGTGTCAGTTTGACTCCTACTATAATAGGGCTCCTGGTGTCACTTGAAGCAACCTGTAAGCACCAAGCGGGGTTTGGACCGAATGGAGACTAAGTCGTCCACATCTTCACCCTTCGTTAGGTTTTAGGGTAACGCCGTATGTACAGATGATTAGAAATTTTAATGTACCTTGGTTTCAAGGGTGCGTTCATATCAATTCGGTCAGTTCAATTATCCACATTTGCTCAGTGATCACGATGGAAACCCCATGTTGAAATAGCTGCTGGCGAAAGCCCTGTCAATCTGGAACACGCAGATGACATCGTTCTCATTTTCGAAGA
>NW_008755513.1:0-1198 GCF_000715545.1 Opisthorchis viverrini | reverse complement strand
ATCTGGCGCAAGATTTTGCCCATTGTGTACAATTATTTCTACCTTCAGCACAATTCGCTAACTTCCCAAATACCATGCGCCGCTACCGTGATAATTCATTTACCCCTACAGCTTTACTCAGCAAATTATCATCCTGGATATGAATAAGTGTTTTGAAGTACAAATGCTAACAACAATCATCCGTCACGATTGACGGCTGTCTGCAGGTGTTTTCGTTCGTTTGCCAGCCAGCGAATAACGATTCCCTTGATTTGCCATATATTGGTGTTTGGAAACTTCTCAGTTGTCACTTCTTCAGTGAAAACATAGTTACTGAATTTCATTCAGCATTTGTTCAATTAACTTAGTGTAAGATAACCATTAAACACTTGAAACGTGTACTTGGGCAACCTGGTGAACCTGAAGTCTACTTCTTCATCTAGTCCTTGACAGTTGACTCGTACGGCGAGGCTAGGCGCCAACATATGTGTGGGTATGTTAGATAACTATAGTTGTATATCGCCGTCCTCCTGCAGGAACCACCGCTCCACCTTTGTGAAGACAACCATCGTGACCATGCCAAATGCTTTCCAGCTGCGCATAACCGCGAACCATCTCTCAGGTTTTCTTCGTACCTGTGGAACTCATACAAGACAAGGGGGATAGGTTCACTGAGCGCCTAGGTGACAACGTAGTCTACAAGCAACGGGTGAATCCGCTCTAAATTCTCCACAATATAGTTAGGTTGAAACATGCTAATGGACTCACTGAAAATCAGGCTGGTCAGGTCTTGGGAAAGTACCTTGGCCTTGGAATTCGGAGAGCTCGTTCCAGAAATCAAAGTACATAGTATGTAGAAGAACAGAAAAGTGATGTCGAACTACGCGATTCTGGATCGCTCAAGGCGGGAAATTCATATATATGGAACGGCTGATAGAATTTAGATAGGCGTGGCGAAATTAAGCGCACGTTTCACATATCATCGGGGCGCAAACCGGGACGGATGGTGCGTCATAAACTGAAGTGATATAAATATCCGAGGTAGTGGGATTGACACATCTGAAGAAAAGGTGTAACCCGGTTCCAAACTTAGTAGTTGTGACAGGAATGTACAGCATTTTAGAGCTGGTGGCCTTTTGGCAACGGTTTCCAACAAAGTCATTGTTGAACCTTATCACACTTAAATAACTTTTAGGAGATAACCTCAGTTATTTTGCGC
>NW_008755512.1:0-1198 GCF_000715545.1 Opisthorchis viverrini | reverse complement strand
TTTGCAAATGAGTGTATTTCGCTAAAGTTAAAATTTTCATTTTCCAACATGGTGGCACGCAGTCGCTAGCACCTCAAAAGCCCTCGTGTGTGGTGGGGGTATGCGGCAAGGAAAGCAGCCAACTCTGATCCAGCACAGTTGCTCTCGAAATAACTTCAGATATGCTTCGCCCGTGATCCCTGTTTGGGATATCCCAGTCACGATGGATGCGCCGCCCAACCTAAATAAAAACCGAGTGTTGGGTACTATAATCGGGGTGATAAATTCTCGGTACTCTGTCTGGAGGGGAAACCTCGGATTTCAAACGAATGGCGACCGTCGTTAGAACTAAACTGTTTTCCGTGCAGTTCGAACTTCTGTGAGACACCTATCCCGATTACGAGTAGATACTGCCAATATGTGGTTTTCGTGTGTCTCGGCTGTTCCAGCTGGTTGCTTTCCGTACAAAAGATGTCGGATTACAGGAAAGTGTGCAAACATCTGCACTGAGACGAGGTTTGCTTTTCCAGGAAAAGGACCACCAGTGAGTATTTAGGAGAGCGAACATCATCATCGCAGTTGTTCGTTCAAGCGAAGGTTTCCCCACTCTCAACTCCTTATCACTGAATGAGCTATATTGAAGTCTGGCCCATTTTAAGGTAAGACTATATGAGGATCATTACTTATTCTAACCGTGATGCGCGAGTCCTTGCTAAAGGACGTACAGTGAACTGATGCAGGGCCTGAAAATATCACACCATATTTTTGGAAATAGCGACAGAGAACCTCCATTTTCCATGAGAGTGCAGGTTGCGACTATACACAAAGAAGCAAGCTTTGGGATTACAACTGATGACTTCGTCTGTTATGTTATGTCAGCCGGTGAACATACACATGTTGAGCACCAGATAACGGTATTTAGGTGGTGCAATCGGGGCGGCACATCCGCTACGGATAAAACATTCACCTTGTGATCAGCATAGGATAGATTCATCATTGTAACAAGCAGGCTATATGATCTATGGGTGAAGATGGGGAAGTCTCAAGGGTTTTCATAAAATGAACACCTCTGCACCAAAATAATCGTACAAGCTGTGTGCTAATGGAGCTTGCTTGTTTATGGGAACAGTTGAGTAATTTTCGAATCTGACCTTGTAGGCGAAAGTCTATGCCATCAACTACTACCTCAGCTACTAGCGAAATACACTCATTTGCAAAC
>NW_008755511.1:0-1198 GCF_000715545.1 Opisthorchis viverrini | reverse complement strand
TGCTCTTTGCCGACCGAAAGAAGTTTCGGGCAGCAGCGGCAGCACCATTTCAGCAACAGATTAGAGAACCAAATCACTGTGGCATCTCTTGGTCAGGCTATCCTATCATCCATAGAGCTCGCCAGGGAGGCAGACAATCAAGTCGGCGTCCAAGGGGAAGCGAAAGCCAGACTGGGCTTTGGAACCCAAACATAGGTCAGAAAAGGGGGAGACGAGGCGGAAATTCCGAGTCATACGGTTTCATAATTCGAAGGAACCAGTTGTCCAAGCCTTACTAGAGGGATTTATTTGGAGCCGAAATTGCTGGTCACTCCGTATCGCAACTAGGTCTCTAGGATGTACAAGACCTAATATTCAGGTACTTACTTTCTCTACTAAGGAATCAGCCTTGTCCGAGGACGAATGACTTCCACGATCCGTTGAAAAAGCACTTCCAGAGCGGGAAGGGAGTGTGGCAGATCTCTCGGAGTGATGTCTAGAAATGCGCGAGTCTAGCGTGGATGTACGTCCTGTCTGAAATGCCTGGGCGCCAGGGCTGGGTGACTGCGAACGAAAGCTGTATGGCACGCGTCTTGGAGCAGCAGGGACTCGTGAAGGTGAATATAAACGTCCAGTGTGCAGGGCAGCTAGCCTGTCGCCTTCGCATTCGACGTTTCCATTGCCTAACCGCACATCAGTCGGTTTCAAAGGCGGGTGGACACATTGGGACCGAGCTTGTAGCGAACGCTCGCATGTTTTGTAGGCCAGGTATAATTTTTTACGTGTTCGTAGCTCGGTTGAAAAAAGCGTGAGGAACTTGTTGGTCACCTTGCTGATTTCAACCTTTAGCTGAGGTGAGGAACAATTAAGAAATACAAGTCGAGTAATTACTGACATACAGAGTTCCAAACAGGAGTCAGTAGAGGCATGCGATGTTCGGAGATACCCAGAAAGAATATTTCCATCGTACAAGCTAAAACTCGGTAAAATAGACCACCATTAACAACTCTAGATCGGATATTAGCAGCTGAGGAAGTAAGCGAAAAACGTGTTTCTCACAAGTGGGGATTCCTCGGTTTCTTAAAACGACTTACAGGATGTCATTGAAATTTGGGTAGAACTAGTGGTTAAAGAGTCAGTCGGGAGTATGATGATCGATAGATCCAGTCCCTTTGTAGATAAATAGTGACAATTGTTCAGCTGTAACATCCTTTTGGTG
>NW_008755510.1:0-1199 GCF_000715545.1 Opisthorchis viverrini | reverse complement strand
GAGAATTGAGGAGCCTTTCAAACATTGACAGGACGGTTCGCAGTGAGGAATATGATGCTGTTAAACTGGTGCAAATGACAAGATCACAGCTCTATAATAAGGGACAAGCACGATGCAAATTCTGACGCGAATGCATGGCGGAACCACTAGCAACCAGCTCTCATACCGATTTACAAAGAGATATTTCTGGTGCCACCCACCTGGCTATAACACGACAGTCCAAATATCCAAGCTTGCCTCCGAACGGTGGTTATCCACCGAGTAGCGCTAACCAGTAGTGGAAAGGATAACTGTTCACTGAGGCCTATCGCGGTTAATGCCAAAAGATTTTGAGTAAGCAGGGTGAGCTGCAGGCATGGTTAGTTAGTCTTTAGTTCCATGTGGTCGTTGTCACCCCAATACGACTACCGGAGAGGACACAAGATGAACAACTCTCAATAGAAGGTTACACAGGCCAAATTTGAGGCAACACCAGATACGACCATGGAGTTGCTGCTATCTACAGTATTCAGGCGCCCACAGAAGCCACACTCGAAGTGTGTGCTCTGTATGCTCAAAATAGAGCATTCTCTTAGCTGCCAGTATGTTTCATGGCCGCAGTTGCTAGACCTACGTACAGTATCGGTTCAGTAGGGGTCCCAGTTTGATACATGTATTCAGTAAGTATGCGACCAGAATTCCGATACACATAACAAAGGATCTGAACTTTCTGTGTATCGATCTACCAAAGTGCTCTTGTAAGGAATATCTATCAAAGGGGACAACCTTTTTTTGTTGTCGTTAGAATAATTCTTACGAAACTTCCGTGAGTCGACCAGACACTAACTCTTGCAAATTACAACCTTCTGTTCACAAGTTTTTAGTACTCGACAGAGAAAGTAAAAGTGCAAAAATGTCTTGAAACTGATTATAATGTCACGATTGTAATGTTTGGTCTAATTGTGAGATGTATATCCAATGATTTGTTCCGGTTATTTTAAAAAGCCAATTTTGAAGGTGCGACGGCCCATGCAAGCTACCTCGCTTAAGCCGTGGGACCAATACTGTTGAAGTTATGTGAAGATAATTTCATCAAAATTTTTAGGATTGAACAAGCTAAAAAGAGCAAAATATCATAATCATAATCATCGTTATCATCGACTGGATAATTTCAGTGTTCATCATCGACGATTCGCTGCCGTACAATAATGATTTATTTG
>NW_008755509.1:0-1199 GCF_000715545.1 Opisthorchis viverrini | reverse complement strand
TTTTTTTGATCTTTATTATCGAGTAAAAATGTACAGCAGTAGTACTTACCTCACGAATTTCCCCGAAGATTCCGGGTAGTAGTTGAGGGCTAGATCGCTCGGTCGCAAGCAATTGGTCAGCAGCGGGATTAAGTTCCTCTGAAACAGTATTTAGTGCCACTCATCTACCATTCCCGGAATCAACATAGCGTGGTGACTCGAGTGCCGACATCTCAGTCGGACTGCTTTTTCAACTTGTGGCAGTTGATTTGCTTGTCGACCTTGAAAATTAGCTTGCGAAAGTTGAGTCACCATATGAGGGGACATATTCAGTGCATGTTCGATTGACAAGCCATCAGTTTAGAGTTGCGTAGACAATTGAAGACCTGTGGACAAAGCAGTAGAACCACTTGATAGCATCCGGCTTATGGTGCTTTTATTAAATTTTCAGTATTGAATTCATTTTTAAAAAAATTTACGCGACTTGTCTGATGGCCAAATCCGAGTTCTGGAACGACAACTAATTATCCCAGATGTTTCGCATTTCGCCCGCGGCGATGCAAACTGTGCGAACATGTGTCAGAAACATTTTTCGCTATCTGTATAGGCTACTTTTGTCTCAAAAAGATACTCAAGGGGAAACCGGATCTGAACCACAAAGTATATCTTATTGTTTGTTCAGCCGGTCTGAAAGATCTATATTTGAGACACCAGTCTCGTGTATTTATGGCTTTTGATTTGGGGTTTTCGCGGTGAGGATCCACGACGTTTTGATTACAGAATGCTTTCTGTACAGGAAGGATACGGTGCCAATTGGTCCTCTGCTTTTAATCATTTCATTTTTCCTGAAATACTACTACAATTGAGTGCAAGTAGTAACGCAGTTTTGTGCATGCATGCGTTGAGGGATATCGGTCCCCAAACAAGACGGCCCTTTGATAAGATGGAGTTTCTACGAAGGAGTATCAATGTGCTCACTCGCTTTGCTCTTGCCAGAAAATTGAGCTATATCCATCACCATTGAATGTGTGCTCTTTGATGAACAGCGATCGCACGTAGTGAAAAAAAACATTGATATCTACTGACCATTTCGTGGTCTTTAAATCAGCTTCACTTTGCCAAGCCTCGGAGACTAAGCACACCGGATGCATGCATCATTACTGGAAGCGATGCATAACTGTTTCCCGTAAAATTGCATTTGCAATTGCCATTTTTCGATA
>NW_008755508.1:0-1199 GCF_000715545.1 Opisthorchis viverrini | reverse complement strand
TTGCTTGAAACACAGTAAAAACCTTTACTCGAAATCGATCACGTGCTTGGTTAGCATGCGCAGAAGTGTGGGGGTAGACAGTAAATCATCATGCAGTTGTGGGGCATCCCAACGGATTTAATTTGTTCGCTATTTTTAGAAAGGTTCCTCCGCGAATGAATCTAACAGTGTGTCACGCGATCAGTTCGTAGCTTGACTGTCATTTTGGATCGCGTTACAGCCAATGAAAGTCTGTCTGGAAAGACGCGGTCGTCCTATCGCGTAGAGTGCATTTGTAATGCATTTGTCAGTCTGAAAAAAACATGACCGGTCGATTAATAACATGTATAGTGAACATGGGGCGTTTCAGGTGCACATGCACCCGGAGTAGCTAGGTGCAAACGTGAACAAGCACAAACGCATGAACTAGTGACAGGAATGTGGTCCGATTTACAATGCTGCGCTTGGTGACGCAGAACGACGCCCGAACATGTAACGTGCGTGACGAAGTTGAACCCTGCCAAGAGGTCTTTGCTCATCTAAGGTCTTATTCATGCGCACAAATCGTTTCTACGCAAGTTCCTGATCTGTGTCACCGATTTCAAACGTCATTTTTCAGATCCAACTCACATGTTGTCACCAAGACACATGTATCAGTGTTTGACAGTTTCTAACATGTTTGACGTCTGTTTACCACTCGGTACTATTTAGACGACGATTCACTTGGAATCGGTACTTTGTATATACACGGTTTGGCTGAACCTGACATGGTTTGTGGACGAATACACTTCTCACCTGTTTACAGCCTCACAATATGCGGACAGCAGGTGCCAAATTGGGCCGTCTATAAGCCGATTGTGAGAGCTGATAAGTATCAACCGAGGCTAACCACTATTCACTGGAAAGCGTGGAAATGGAACACTCAGGTTACCTGATGACCCCGTGAAATTTCATACCTTCGGCCATCCAAAGGAACTTACAAGGCAGCACTTTCTAGCATGTATATGTCTCGATCCTGTTTTCGATCAAATAGCTAATGCCCACCTCTTCGTGAAAATTCGTTGAATGAATTTTCAATTACGTAAAAATTTACTACAATCCTAAGGTTTATGTTATCAGTATCTGGGTAGTTTGGCGTGCCCAATTTAGGATACATTTGGAGCACTTGCCTCCATACACTTGCTCCATACGCATACAATTCGATGTTGCAGGCGAACAAA
>NW_008755507.1:0-1199 GCF_000715545.1 Opisthorchis viverrini | reverse complement strand
TGTGTATGGAGCTTGTGTTACTCCCACGTTTATTTCCATTTCGCTATGTCGTAAATGTATATCCCCGTCAATGAGTAAAGGCATAGGTGCCCAGGCGCGATCAGCAATCCAGTGGAGAGCTCCGGGATTTGCGGCTATCCAGTCAATGCACGCTAATATACTGTTCCAATCTCATGCACAACTGGTCATTTTTCAGAATGGGGCGCTGACGCCGTTAGGCCGGAAAAAATATACAACCCAGCTGTGTCGATCTACGCCAATGATATTGCTTGGTAATCAAAGTCAATATAATCAATGAGTTTTACGCCCCAAACGTCGTCTTACGCTGAAACACTACGTGAAAGAAGAAACCGGGTGCTTATATTTTTAACTATTAACTGTTATGTGTTCAAATGAGGTCAACAGAGGACAGGATACAACGCGCCCAATGGTGTACTCTGCAGATTAACTTTGCTATCTGCCGACCATCCTCCACTACCCCACCTGATAAAAATGTAGTTCACTACCGAAATTTACGAGCTGGTTGCTGCTTTGTTGCTCCTTTAGGAGTACGCGAGTATGCGTAAATATTCAGCTGCTGAATCACTTACTGTTCTGTCTACTGGCATTTAACCGCTTGATTCGTTTTGCTAATAAACAACCTCTCAGCGGGTTCATGCGTGCTCCACTGGGACCCACTTGTTGATATGTTAAGTACAAATGTGTGAAGCTGTGAAGCGCACAGTTGGGTTAATCAAAAATGAGTTGGTGAAAAAAGTGGATGCGTCAATTTTTCTGATGTCATTCGATGGGCAATGAACAAGAAAGAACGGTGGACTGTCCTACAAATGACGGCAATAGCATTTGCATAGATGTATATTCATGGCGTGCATCTGCTGTGGATTTGAGGCTGACCGCCTAAACTGCCCCATCACAAATTCACTAGACACTCAAATGGCGCATTTGGCCTTCCACTTTGGATTTTGTGAATATGGGGAATATGGCTGACTTTACAACAATCCGGTCCAGCATAATCGATTATCCTGTTTACCTGAGTCAGTTATCTCGATGCAAATTTCTTATCCCCTCCATTTGCAAAGTGCTTCTCACTGGCTATTGTTTTTATGGTCTTCCTAAAGCCGTACACCAAATTATCGAGAAAACTATTCCCAAAGAGTGTGCTTCACTTGGAATTGTGCCTTTCATTAAGGAAGGAACAG
>NW_008755506.1:0-1200 GCF_000715545.1 Opisthorchis viverrini | reverse complement strand
TGCAAGGTTGCCAAAGACACTCATCACCAAGCTGGTACAAGCTGAACAGGTCACCAAACTGTGCCTTTGAGGAACGAAGACGTCGTGCTTGCGTATTGAAATCATGTCTGAATTAGTGCTGTTTAAAAGTGCTTGGTTCCCGACAAAAAGTACCTTCCATCGAATGAAAGCTACGGTTGATTGGTATACGTGCAGAAACTGCAAATAAGGAACAGACATTTCGGCTAGTGTGGGTTCTTATGGAAGTTGATAAATGGGCAACACGAAGCCAGTGGTCTGGGAGAACCCGGTCGAATAAGCTATCCTGAGCTTCACGGCTGAGAGCAATACATGCACTTGTGTGACCGGTTGCGACAGTTTCAGGATGCTCTTAATTCGTAGATGGTAGTATCTAGACAGAGAATGGGCCACAAGTTCGATTGCGTTTTATCAATCTTGTATTTTTGTCTCGGAAACAGTAAATATTTATTGATAACTCGTCAGGAGTGTGCGCGAAAGCAACTGATGTGGTCCATAGATGGCACGTTAAAAGTCACGATAAAAAGTTGGTAACGAGGTATGAGAAACGAAAGCCAGGCGGCAGAGATGAGCGGTGGCTCGCTGCTAGTCACATCTTTGAATGCAAGAGGCTTGTTTGTGGCTGGGATCTACAGAAGTGCAATCGTCAGATGGGACATAAAGTGAGGTAAGATGTGCTACCAAGGAGAGGTGGGCTATCGGTAGCAGCCTGTTTTCGCCTATCCACCCTGCTTTGTGCAACAAGTTAGGCTACACATAACAACGGCCGATATGGCTTATTGGTATGGTTGTATGTGGCCTGGGAAGTTGGCAGGGCTCCCAAACCTAGACGGGAGCACAAAAACCGGGTCCTTGGCTCAAAAGTCTCAACACAAGAAGACGATGGTTGGCACGAAACTACCGGAGTAGTGCAAATCTCACGGAATGTGCCGGCACGCATGTTCTAATCCCCAGCCACTCATCTGCTTTTTACACAAAAAGATTGTGACATTATCGGATTAAAAAGCCGCTGTTTCCGCTTACACTTCGTAGGAAGATGTCCGCCTCATATTCCGACTGATGAAGGTTGGGCAGAAGCTAGCTGCTTTCGAAACAAGAAACGAGCATCGCTTTTATAGTCAGGATGAACTTTAGGTTCGTCAGGTTTGTGACATCTTTTTATCGGACCCTAAGCAGTATCTA
>NW_008755505.1:0-1200 GCF_000715545.1 Opisthorchis viverrini | reverse complement strand
GTAGGCAACTTGGAATGATTGTGGTAGGCTAGTACTCGGTCGCTTTGCCATCCAGTTTAATCCTTTTCTTCAGAATGAGGTCGATGTTAAACTGACGCTATTTTGGGTACCCTTCTAGAACCACGGGTTGTATATTAAATGAACCGATCGCTATTCCGTAGCGGTTGTTGTTCGCTTTACTTCTTCGGATACAGACGGGGCAGGTTTTTTCATCTAACGAGATAGATAGAACAAGGTACAAGTCTCCAACTGATGGTTTCTTCATGTGCGTATGGCATACTTCTCTCCAGTGAAGGTATGCCAAAGAGTAACAGAATATTTACATTCAATAGCCATTATTATATATATACATGTAGTTCCACTTTGCGATTCTAATGAGCGAAACTAGGACGGTTTACACGTGATGTCTTGAGAAGGCAGTTTGCGTTTCCGCAAAAATATAAGCTGCAAAACTGTGAGAAGAAATGACCGAGGTCGAAAACCACCCGTACGTAAGCTGGAGAGCAGCAGCTGATATGTAAGAAAAACTAGTGTTTAGCTTGCCTCGACCGAGCTACAACATACCCAGCTCTTCTTCTAAAGATTTGATCTCGTGAGCCAGTGCTTCTCGACTCATGTGTGGAGTGGAACTACCCTTCTCTTGCGCCCTCCGTGAGCGTTGTTCTACTTTTCGTTCATCGGCGCGTAAACGTGCGTTTTCATCTTGCAATTCGGCCACACGTTTCTTCGATCGAGAAAGCTATAGGTAGCACGAAAATGCACCAATTTAGGATTCTGTTTGTAACTGGATTATGAGAACAACCTGAAATTTGGAAAAACCAACCTGTATTTCCTGTTCTTTTATGGTTTCTCTCGCATCATTGTATTTTTCTATCCACTCATGGTCCCGTTCGATTGATCCAATGAGAGCAACTTCACGTGCAAGGTGACGTAGTCGCCTGTCTCCTTCCTTCAGCTTGCTCTTAATCGCTTCATTCTCTCGTACCAAAGCTTCCATTCCAGCACTGCTGTCCACAGTAGAACGTCGGCTGTCTCCTTCTGTGCATCTGAGCCTTTGGTTTTCGCTTTCTAGCCGATCTCTTTCGTGTTCCATACGTGCGAGATGATCTTGAATCAAGTTAAGTTGATTCCGCAAACTGTCTAGTTCCTGTGAATCTGTAAATTTTCAAGGCGAAAATGAAGTATTCAATAAAGTAACTC
>NW_008755504.1:0-1201 GCF_000715545.1 Opisthorchis viverrini | reverse complement strand
AGGCTTCGGCAACCTGACAGTGTCTCAGGTCTCGCACTTCCTTCGTTTGCTGTAGCAGCTAGTCGCCGAAAGTTTAGTATTATTACTATTATTTGCCTATCGTCGGCTGCTGGTGGGTCTTGTTCTGAGGGATTGTTCCGGGCTTCTGAATGTCATCCAATAAGTCCGTGGATATGGTACTGATCCCCGAACAAGGTGTCAAGGCGTGGGCCTTCGGTGGGTATACCAAGACCCAAGTAATCTGGCTACTATGTCAGAAGACATGACGCCAACCTCAGTTATGAATGGGTAGGTGACTCGATGATTGGCTGATGGTGTAGTATGCTTACCTGAGTTGTCAAAAGAAATCCGATTTGTTCGGGTTTTTGGATGAATTTCCACCATTTTCAGTCGTGTTGGTAGTTGACCGCTGTGGACGAAAAGTTTTCCGGTTTCTGTTGGATTCAGCCTCGGTTGAATTTACTTTTAAGTGGCCTTTTGTCCTATCCAGAGGATGTCTGAGTAGATGCGTTGTTCCGTGGCGTTCTGAAGAGGTAAACCAGCATAAAAACTGCTCGGTACCTCGTAAGCCAAGTGTTACTCTTAAAACCAGGGGTTCTTAGATCTGTGGCAAGTCTAGTCGTGAGGATATTCTGGTCAGCGCATATGGTTGTACCGAGATGCGCATTAGTCGTGATCCATCGTGGTTTTTCGGTTCTGCGAGCGAGCTACAGAAGTAGCTATCTGCCAAAACACTGGTGCAGCTCATTTCTAATGATTCGGAAATGTTTCTGGAGATCTTAGAGTAGGATGGCGTAGTCAATGCTACCTCGTTTGGGAGGGATGGTACTTGATCCAACTCGTTTGTTGGCAGATATGGAATCCTGGGTTGATCGCCTACGACCGGGCCGGAGTCTTATGAAGTGAAGGGATGTTGTGTGATACGAATTCATCCACCAGTACAAGGACTGAGTCATTCAAAGTGTTTCACTGGACTGATTGTTGGGCAGGTAAAACTCTGCTTAAGTAGAAGGCGAGAGTCGAGCGGCAGTATGTATTGCTGTTGTCTTGCTGTCAAGGACTGTGATGAAGGTGGGAGTTTTGTGGGGTAAAGGCTAAACAAACAACAAGACGTATAATTTCATGTCCGCTGAAGGTGGAAAATGTTATGTGAAGCTGATGAATGACTGATATCTTCTAAGGTATATCGTTCAGCTGTAGC
>NW_008755503.1:0-1201 GCF_000715545.1 Opisthorchis viverrini | reverse complement strand
GAATTCACTTATGACAGTTTTTTTTGCAACAGCAGATCGGAGTCCTGTTGTTTCGAGCCTGTTGTCAACGCACTTTCGACGGGCTGTTCAATTCCAGTCACCAGGGTTGGAGTTATGTAAAAGTGGAAAGCATATCCTGATAGTAGCTTCTCATATCTTTTGCCAATGTGAAGACATAGTGCGTACACAATCCTCAAGACGGGTTTCCACATCCAGTTTGAAGGCAATTCCATGGGGATTCGAATCCGGGTGGTCGAAACGGAATGATGTGGTGTAAACCAATGGGCTATCCGGACCTTTTTTAATGGCAAAACATATGAGTGTTCCTCTAATTCTGTCAGGGCCGGGGTTAAGGAAGTATTGCATTAGAGAGCGCAACGCAGCCAACCGAGTAGTGACTTGCTCAGACATGGTTGGAGCATACGTGATGCCATCTCACCAAAGATATAAATATATTGGCTCAGATCGGTAGAATACGGGAAACAACGAAGAACAAGATCCACAGGTTTAAAAATTCTCGCCCGCTTTCTTTGTCCTTAGATCAGATAGCAGACGTGTGTCAATATGGGCCATATTTCACCGCCTACGGGGCTCGAGGTAACACAGCGGCCAGCTTACGGACCAGAAGGCCCGTTGTTCCAACCCAACCTTAGCATCCCGACTTCCCCTGTCAAGTCTTGGGCAACCTGCCAGTATCCCAGTCCTCATTGGCTTCCCTCTGTTGGCATGGGAGCCGGACACCGAAAGGGTGCTACAGCTGGATGATTTATTTACGCAAATTTCTATTTCTATTTCTGCGTTTCGTCATCTGGTTGATTCATTCTGAAAACTAAACTAAACTCACTCTTTGGGATCACGTGAATGCTGTCAATTAAAGCTGTACTGCCCCTCATACTTTCTTTCGGAACATAGCTGTCAGTCATGTTAGAGCATCCAAAATTCGTGCCTGAGTTGGACGAAGGACTCGTTATTGAGTCCGGCATCTCGATTACTAGCGTTTTTCTCAGAGCGAAAAGCCTAATCCTTGTTCAGTGCCATTCTTGTGACGCAGAAATCGATAAAAAATCACAATTCACTGACCGGCCCAAATAAGGAGCACACATAAACAAACGACCAACCTGGGAAGATCTACAATGGGTCAAGCGGTAAATTCACTTTCAGTGCGAAACGACTAATAGCGGATGCGAATCAGGGTAACATA
>NW_008755502.1:0-1201 GCF_000715545.1 Opisthorchis viverrini | reverse complement strand
TTCCTACTCTGGTTTGTTTCAGTTTTCGGGCTTTTCAGAGCTTTACCGTGGCCAGTGTACCCCATTAGGTCCAGGATTTATTCTCCGGGTAAAGAAAGCCACTCAATTTTGTTGAAAACTCTTTGACATCCCGCGAACGGTCGCGCTTTTTCTGGGGCTTATCAGATAGGCACAGTCCGCGAAATTTTCATCAAGTTTATATACTACTTCAACCCAAATTGTGACGAATTCGCGAAATAAGACCACCATATTGTTACTGATCAGTCTTTAAGGATGAGTGCGCCTCGTGAGTTTCGTACAATTTGAGTTCAAGCAGAACGGAAACTCTGATGAGTCTCAAAATGGGCGAGATCGGTTGTAGGCTTTCGAATGAGTAGCATCTCTTAAGATGAGAAACGCTATTCCATTGGTCCTGATAAATGATATCTTAAGAGACCCAAACAGGGGGTTGTCCCTTGCGGTCCTTGAGAAATTAGTGAAAGCGCATTTAGTCAAACCGAGGCACACTGTATTTCACTACAATAATTAAGAATCCTTCAGCAGCTGGTACACTTCCTGCCTTGCCTTTTGAAACCCGTTCAATTGGAGCTGTGTTCAAAGCAGATGGACTGAAAGCTGTGAACAGGCCGTAAATACTGTCCCAAAAATGTTTACTTTAGGTCATAGTTCACGGAACCAAACCAGAGCCGTGTTCTTCAGAGTTTGTCTTCCCTAGCACTTCAAGACACGTAATTTAGTGATCACGAAAGTACAGAGTAGAACACCAAACTCGAGGACCACTGATTAACTTTCTAAAGGTCACGTGATCTATTTTCGGAATACATACAGACAGATTTCTTCTAGTTCCGTCTTACATACACACTCGGGCATGATGCAGCGGTAGAAATGAATCTTGAGGCATGCATGCTGAATTTCGTTCAAACCAACTCAGTGCGAGTTGATGATCCTCTTCTGCAAGCGCCACACCTGCAGTTATTCCATATCAAATAAGTGACTTGAGTTCTTAGGACCGGGATTATAGTTGATTAAAGGATATCTCTGTTTGTTTAAGAAAACAATCGTCAAATGCCGTAACCCAACCCTAGACATCTGTTCTTTCGTTTAAACCATGTATAATTTGCTAATCAAAACTGAACAAAATGCCAGGACAACTTCTGCATGCCAACAGTTGTACTTGCCACAAACTAATTATTCGTGTAGA
>NW_008755501.1:0-1201 GCF_000715545.1 Opisthorchis viverrini | reverse complement strand
ACACTATACATTAATTCAAATAGTTGTTTCAATGTGTCCATGTTTCATGTGTCCAACCATTCAGTGAGCACAACGATTGTTGTTGTCCCCACGCAGGCGTAGTCTATTGGTGGCTCGAGGAAGAATTTCCGACAAACTTGTGGGGATAAAAACTTGTCCTTCCAGGCCAACAAGCATCTTTACATTTATAAAACCACCTAAACTGCGTTTCTCACAACACACTCTTTGACAGATCATTTACGCATCATCAAAAGCATTTTGGTGCTGCTAACGAGTCTACTGCGCTTCATGACCTCAGAAATCCGAAATCCTTGCCCTACTCTATGTTCTATGGGCTGGTTCTGCGAGCATCTCTTTGTGGATGGAACCCGGTTATACAAGACACCACACGGGCTAGTCTCTTTCGAAGCCTATCAATCACAGAATGACACACAAATGACGTGGACGCAAAGACAAATGGGGTACGTCTTTCGCGAAGTGAAAACTGAGATATAAGAGCTGCCATGGATAAAAACGCATAAGGCAAGCCTAAAAACTGCAGCATGATTGCAGCAAAAAAGGACACAGTGTTAACGTTACTTTGAAAACTGAAGAACGACTGACTAACCGGGAAGACCCAGAAATGCGCACCTACGGCGAATCCGTGCCCTGAATATACAGCTTCTAATCAAATAAAACGCAGGCTAATGAAAGAAAGAAACTGCATCAGTTCAATAATGTGGATCATCTGATTTTTGTTGTTTATGGCTAGATTTCCATGTCTACGAGCAAATGCGTGAAATTAGTTTCGTCGCAAATGCTTGCTTAGCTATGACCACTATATAAAATATCGTCCTTCAGGACCGCAAATTTATTACTAACCGCATTTCTTCAATTACGACTGCGTGGAGATTTCTTGTTTGATGCGATTAAGTGCATCTTTGAATAAGATTACTAACTTTGTGTGAAATAATATTCCATCAATGTAATTCTTCGCGCAAATGTTTTCTCTTGCGAAATTGTGCGGCACTTAGCTAACAAAATAACACTTACTCTGCTTTATTATTTCCGCAGCTTTGTGCAATAAAAACATCGTGGAAGACTGGATATGCAAAACACTCAATAAATTTTGCGCACAACATTTGTGCAGTTTAAAAACGCAGAGAACGGAGAAACGCAAATGCATCACGGGATCAAAACCGCGCAGGTTACAACACACGCT
>NW_008755500.1:0-1201 GCF_000715545.1 Opisthorchis viverrini | reverse complement strand
TTACACCAATTGAAAAACGCATCATTGTTATTGAACTACAATTCCTAAAATACATACGATCTGGATCCCGGCGTAATCCGACAAAACTTACCTTTTCTGAACTGAGGTTCATAAAAGCGACTGATAAAATTTGCAACCGTACACCTATCGTATAAATCAGCTGAAAGTTTTCCTTCAAAATTGCTTCATTAGCACAGTAACAAGTTCAGCAATGCTTATACAGCCGATAACTCGCAAATAAGTCGGCCACTGGTACAAAATCAAACCTAATAAAAAGGAAAAAGACCAGTGGTGGTGCTTAAATCAAGCATTACATCAGAATGACAACTTACCCACCACATTTACACCTAGCTGTAATAACATGCGGTTTTCTGCCTTCGTTTCGTACGACGGCCTTACTGTGTGAAAGGAGACTCCCGTATGCACGCGGTCAGCAAGACCCAAGTCACCTGCGACTACCTGCATAATTTTTATTAATTGTGGACAGTAAGCACCTGTTGTATCTGGAAACCGTGGTGACAGATATGAACGTCTTGGTTTACCAAAATTTATTAAAGAATGGCTAACTCCTTGGGTTTCATAGATCATGATCCTATATAGAATAATATAACTGACTGTTCACAGCTGGAAATTTCGCCACAGATTTTGTGCTCATTCACAGTGTGAGAAACTATCATTTATGGGGGGTGGACGTCGTTCAGAAAGCCAAACACGCGGTCACCAAAACGAGCGTGATGAAAAGCCTATAGGAACCATCGTCGTTTACAATGAAGGAATCCATTCGGTAGCAAACACGACTACGGTAATTTTGACTGGCCAGTGATATCCACCGGGTTTTATGGAGTCCTTACTTATCCAGCGTGAAATTCCACCCTTCAACGCCAGGTTTGGGATTCTGTCCGGATGACGGACGCAGTGTTAGTCAAGCGGAAGTGTTCGGTCACTACGGCTAACGGGAAATTCTGTCCCTCACAATAATGAATAGCGGACTGTGGGTAGTAACATCATCCACGTGCGAAACGGAGAATGCAGCCAATTGTTATACACTTACTCGTAGCTATTGGAATCTCCGTATTTCGAAGCCGAGCAGCTACTTAGAGTAATATTAAGCCGGCTTAGTTTCGAGCAGAATGGCCTCTGAAAGTCTCACATAAAAGCCTGAAAGGGAAGTGAGTAATAGCCTGCTAATACAAGGTTCTCC
>NW_008755499.1:0-1201 GCF_000715545.1 Opisthorchis viverrini | reverse complement strand
GCGAAACAACTGTTTGAAGAGATTTAACACTGTATATTGATTGATAAAATTGCCGACAACATGACAGCGGGATACAAAGTGGTCCCAAAGGGAACGGAATAATGTTTTTACTGAGAAGTAATTGAGTGCATGCTACAACTTGTGAAAGCGCATATTGTAACATCATTTAAAAGATATCTTGCATACCATGTTTCGTAAATAGGTGGCGCCTGAAACTGAAATTGTTAACGTAGGATTTCTTGCAAAAAATACAGAAAAACTTGTGTTCTCCATAGTGCACAAGACAATGTTTTGCCAGATCGGCTGGATATAAGAACTGCTTGTCACATATATGGCACACATTTTTCAAAGTCGGAGGTGGTGTCACTTCTAAACTGTGCCTGGTTTTGTGTCTCTTCAAATTGAAGGCGTGCTTGTATATTTTTTCCGCATGTGGCGCACTTGTGGGGTTTTGTTGCTGAATGTGACCTCATATGAATTTTCCGAAGGGACTTAAAAAGAAACTACTTTCCGCAAACGTTGCCCTCGAACTGTAACGTGACAGGCATTGAAATGTTTGATGTGTGCATTTTGTATTTGTGTGACCGCAAATTTTGGTTGTTGGTAAATTGTGATCCGCACAACTCGAATAGAGCTTCTTTGGTTTCGTGGTGTTTCAGCCTGTGGATCTTAAGGCCGTGCAAATGAACAAATGACTTGCTGCATACTGCGCATGAGTGTAATGTAACTGCGGTCGCGGACGTTGGAGGTGAATGACTGGCACGCATCTTTTGCACTGAAGTTGATTTCTTATTGCTTTTGCATCTTTCTTCTGGACATCTTTGGTTTTCAGTAGTTTATTTTCGCTCTGAATATCTTTCGAGATTTGTTCCGTCCTCTGAGTATGAGCGCGATTTTGCCCAGCTCAAACAACCGGGAGAGACCTGAGAAATTTGCTGCGTTGTGTCCGTAAAAATGTCCTTCTTCAAGGCCCCGGTGGAGGTATTTCTGTTAGCAAACCGCAAATCGGCTGTACTAATGACAGAGAAATTGCACATGGACTGTAGCCGTCAATGGCGAACAAATAAATTCTAAAATTAAACGCACTTTTATGTTTCCTATTGTCTTCTGTCATTTTGAGCCTTCTGCTGGTACACTCGTGGAGTACCACATTATTTCGAAAGTGTTCATTTCTGTAGTGATACTTTTCCTCTACGATATT
>NW_008755498.1:0-1201 GCF_000715545.1 Opisthorchis viverrini | reverse complement strand
AACAGTTTCAGTAGTTGGAAACGATGGTAAAATATATAGTAGTATTCATAAATTCAAACCAGCGAGAGAGATGGGCAGCACCAATGATCCAAGCAGTTCACTGTTTTATGGTGAGAAGCCTTGTAATATAGCGAAAATCCTCGCTTGAAATGAGAAGTGTGTAATGTTTCCACTTCCGCTTCTCGATAGCAAGAAGCCATGAACTTAAACCTCACTACCATCAGATTATCTGATTTCATCGCCTGGCACCTGTCACTCGAATATCCAGAGAACTTGTTTGACTTTCGCGTCCTCGCGTGCTTAGCTGAGTAGTAATGGAGTCAGTGGAAAGCATCTTTTTTCCAACCGAAACGTTCAGAGAACTGTTTGGGTATCATAGCTTTATACTCAAGTACGTTGTACTTTCAGACCAGAACGACAGATTCAAACGAGCCTTGAGCGATTCACCCTTTGATGACGTTGTTCCACCGGGTGGACAACGCATTGGCAATGTCAGGTTTTATTTGAGCCACTGTTCAAGGCTGTTTAACTTCATACCACATGCCAGATATGTCCCAACTTTCTCAAACAAATTAGTTAAGGGGATTTTCTATGAAAAGTTATATAAAATAATCAAGCAGTCGTAAATTTATCATTCCTCTGGTCGCCTCACTTTGCGAACCACTTGGAGATAAAAATTGGTAAAATTTCCGAAGTCTGTCTCAACTTTACTGTCCTGGGGTTAGGAATAAAACAACCGATTCATAAGGGGGTACCTGCGGTGGCAGACGACCGCACCATAGCAGATGTAGGCTTTTAGGACAAAATCACCTGGATCAAGGCAGTGCCTCGTCAGGATTCCACGTCACACAACTTCATAGAATAAACCTTAGAAAATTCTTAGGTAAAATAGAAAAGAGTCCTTCTTCAGTGGATTTAAATTCTACCCTCTTCGTTAAACTAATGTGCAAAATAAAGAAGAGTGCAACACAACTAATGGTGCGCGTTGAATATTACAAATCAACCGTTTCGAATTTTCCAATTGTTTTGTATTATGCTTTTCCACACTTAAATCGACGACGTCACTTCAACTTTCATTCATGGATGGACTTGGTTATCATCACTTGCCATCTTTGTAGTTAGTGACAAGTGAGAGCGAAAATTTTCGTCCAATGAAAACAGTTCTGGCTGCGAAAATTACTTGGGGATTTATCTTTTTTTT
>NW_008755497.1:0-1201 GCF_000715545.1 Opisthorchis viverrini | reverse complement strand
CTAACCGACGCATGAGTTTCGGCTTACTGAGTGCGCCATATGACAGAGGAGCACATCCTTCAGATAAAGGTATATACATGAAAAATTGCAACATCTCTATATCCACACTTGTTGAGCAGCCTGCAGCTGTCAGAATGGATCAAGCTGATTGGGAAGTGCTTTTTCCTAGAAATGAACTTCAATATTTAAGCCCTGGTGTTCTGCTTGATGTGATTACCCTACAGCTATAGCCCGTTGTATTTTTGCAAACATGTTATTGAGGGTAATTTTTCACGAGGGGAGCGGGTTCCGTCACACTTTCAGAAGAATAACTTCTTATTGTAGATGTTTTCTGGATTTGTTGGTTTGAACAGTCCTCATCCCGTCCTGACTTAATTATTCTGATTGGTCCAAACTGGGCATTCCTTAGGCGCGGGTCTATCGATCGACACAACCAAGGCACTTGTACGTTCGTTTAAAGAATCATATCACTCAAGTTTGAACACGCTCGCTTGTTCAGGCGTCACCATTGAGATGAGTTCAGTGTGTGCCGTAGCGTTTTCACTTCCTTTTTTGAATCAAAGCAGTGGTGCTTTATTTTAACACATCAACTATAATTATGCCTGATAAATAGTCTCGTGTTGTTTTTCTCACGAGGTTCAGCGGATCAATCGCTCGAGTTTTTCAATCCAGCATATTATCTCTGTCCCGATATGTATCGTCGCGGTTCTTGCTTTTGAGCGTTGCGTTAGAATAACAGTTATAATGTATCTCTTCGTTAAGTCTGTGCGACAGCTCCTTGAGGCTAGACGAAGGTTACCCTATTAGCCGACGATGAAACAGAAGCCGCCACCTCAGCTGGTCGTCAAAATGGCTCCAGGAATCGTCAGTCAGAATTGAGTCGCCACGTTTTTCAGGAAAGAAGTGTACTTATTGGTGGTTAAAGCGCGATGATATACAGTTACGGCTTCGATGATGGTCCCATGAATTTGGTTGGGAACGAATGAGCATCATGATTGGACGGGTTAATAAGAGCCTGTCAATAAAGCGTAAATGTGTTGGAAATCTGAATTTATTTGATCCCTTTGTGTTGGTTTCACTCAACAAGAATCAGAGGAAGATATTGAGCTGTATAGGGTAGATTTTACCCGGGTAGCCAGCGAACGTTGTGTTGAAACTGAAGAAGATGTTGGTACATGCCTTAGACACGAGACAGAATAGA
>NW_008755496.1:0-1202 GCF_000715545.1 Opisthorchis viverrini | reverse complement strand
TTGATGTATTTGCTTTATTCGACTCACCCAGGTTGTTGATACACTGAGACCAAACCCAGTTCCCAGTTACTCGCTTGTATTAGCTCACCATTCTAAGCTCTGTGCATACCTACGACACTTGTGTGGCACCAAGGGTTGCTTCTTTCCACTGGCTTTAACCCCTAGTTCGGTATGACGAACACCGTGTGCCTTATGTGCGAGTGCCTCCCGAATAGCGTCAGACTTTGTTTATCTTTTCTTCATCTACTGGGCAATCATTTATTCGTACGTTGGAGAGCATTCCAGCCAAAGGACAAAAATACCGATAGTATGCCGTCATCCGGAGTGCTTCCCTCTTTTTATGTCCTTCTGTACATTCTCCCATGCCTTTGGTTTTGAATGTCACAGTCTTCAAAAATAAACGACAACTGAGTGGATAAGTAGACAAAAACATGACTTTATTTACGCTTTTCGACACCACGTTTGGATAAGAAATCCGTGAGAACGAAAACAGCTCACTGTCCCCATGATGGCTAGTTTGCTGAGACAAGGCTCCCGAGGAGTGACTAGCGTAAAACTTGAAAACGATCTCATCAGAGTGCACGTACACTGTGTACTAATGGAGTTGAACAGATTGCAAGTGGACCAAACTAGAGGAGGCCTACTCTGTGTAGATCATTCCCCTAGCGTCGTTGGAGCTGTTGCTAGCTCTCAATAATTAACTTGTCTCATAACAAGGAAATGTTTTCTGCCCACTACCTTCATTCGTATACAATTTGGGTTAAGATGACGGACTCAGCTGAGTCTGTCAGCCAAAAGTCTCGATTATGGTGAATTTGCTGCAGTCTGTCTCACCGTTGTAGATGGTGGGATTTAGTTGAGTCTCCCGTTAAAACCAGGTTGGTGTACAAATGAGAGCTTTTGTCAAACTCCATCCAACTTGGTTCAAATACAACCTCATTTTGATGGAAACCTGGGAACTGCCCCAACCTGATACGCCAAAAAATGAGTGAAACTTGTTGTGTGCTGTTGAAGGACGTATAGCAAATTTATGAGTAGTGTGTAACATTCAGAAAGGGGTTCTGCTGATCGCTCTTCAGGTTTTAATGAGTTCCATTTTGGACTATACTCGAACAAAAGTATGCTTTTGCTTGAAATATTAGCAGAATGAATTTTAAACAGAAAGACCTCTAGGGATTTTAAGGCACAGCTGTCTGTCTTTA
>NW_008755495.1:0-1202 GCF_000715545.1 Opisthorchis viverrini | reverse complement strand
CGGAAACCGATGATGTTTCTAGTCCTATGAGGCGGTGTTCTGATTTTACTCTACCATAAGAAGGGTTTAAAGTTCGGACAGCAAACAATAGTAAGATAATTTCCATGTAAGTGGTCATATCATACACACTGGTCTAAGAAGAAAGCACGGAAAATTTGTTATTTTGGAAACAAGTAGTATAAACACAATATCATGAGTATTTTTAAGTTTGTTTTCGTCATTTACCTTCAACGGTTCCTTTTCCTTTACCTCCTTCTGATGACGGAAAAAAGACGGAATTTCCAGATAAATACAAATACGCTCTAATCGTAGGGCCAATCGAAATCGTAATGATTCATTTTCGCCTTCATTTGCACCCGTTTATCATTACTGCAGCAGCAAACTGAAAGCTGGTAATGCAGTGAACTAAAAATAGAATCTGGCATGAAAATGGTCAAACATCTGGTCCATTTGTGAGCAACTGTATACGTCACTACTTGGAATAACTTCTGAACGCGACCGGGATTACGGTAAAAGGGAGAGTCTGTGCCAGCAAACTTGTCATTCAAGTGTGAGCTGCTCCAGAGATGGCATTTTGCAATAATTTTAGACTAAATTTGCAAAGTTTCGTGAACAAATCCAAGATAAAAATACGCTTACTTTGTTTGAATTTTTCTTTTTTGTGGATAAAAAATGGTAAGACACATGTTACACATGTAGCACTTTACACGTGTGGGTGAAAAAATAAATAAATAAGTAACATTGAAGTGCATTTTGGGATTCACTGGCACCATCAGTGGATTTTCACCAAACAAACATTTCTCTGGTTTAGCGATAATTTTGTTCTTATTGCTGTGTAGCTTGCGGATGACCAGATGAAAGCTAATCAATCGGCTGTTAATTTTACAATACGTTTGCCGGAAAATATAAGTTACTTCGTATGAAATTCTGAAACATCTTTTGAAAAGTTTTTTTAACTAAAATACTTTAAATTGAAAAACACCTAAATAAAAATACCTTAAATTCCAACACCTGTATGAGCAAATCCATTTTAATTCAAAACTTACTTTCCCCAGAGCCCAAGCGAAGAGTCACTAGATGAAATGTAACCGAATATCGGGCGTATAAACATCACGTTGTCTGATACACTACAACATAAAACGTTTTAGAATCTCGTGACAGAATATACATAGCATCACTGTGTACGCACGCTTTGTGTCTGA
>NW_008755494.1:0-1202 GCF_000715545.1 Opisthorchis viverrini | reverse complement strand
TAGCCAATTAATCCTAAAAAGTCAGTCGTTGGCTCATAAATTTTCCGCTGTCAGCCGCTTCTGTTCAGTATTCTAAAGGCCTTCTCTCCGATCCGTGGCAAGATCTTGTTGCATTTGTCCAGTTCAGTATTCTCACGACAAACCATGCCCAACTCTATCTCAGTGATGATTGTAAACAGGAAGATGTAGCCTGATGCAACGGATGAGATACTAGTTAAGTATCTTGTGTTGCAGTAGTATTCACGAACCGTTTCGCTGGCCGCATTCGATATGCTGTCAACAGATTTAAAAAGCAATGAGAAACGAGAGGGCTTTGTCAGTTTTCAAGTTTCCCCCACTCCGGTAACACATCACTCCCTCATTTTGTTCCCTGAATGGAGTAAATCTACGACCGAGGTTTTGGTGATACTGATCCCCTATCCCAGCTAAATCTACCAATAATCTAGCAGGATACACATTATGCCTAAAGTATAATACTAAAGTAGGAACACAACCAACACGCGAGTGACTGAGAATTCCAACAGTGAACTCGATCTCGCTTAGCTTGCCAGACTAGGTAAAGGGGATTACGTCACACTCATGAGACATCCCTCTCTCAAACGATATAAAGAAGTGCACGGTTCATGAGTGACAACAGCTCATTATCCAGTCCGAGAAATGTCAGTAGATTACTTTCACTGGTGGCTGCTCCATGTAGTTGTTAGTTGTCCATCGAGATAAGGGTTATGTGTAAAGAACTGGACAGAGCAATTAAAAAAGTTTGCAAGTTATATGCGTTATTAGTCATGGGATTAGACATGGCACACAGTACAAAAAGAAAGAACATGCCAATAAATCAGGATGAGAACTCATGTGCCTAGATGAAGATGGTTTACCAAAGGAAATGATTCTTCCCCAAAAACTAGATGATAGGATCAACTTGACGAATAACTTGAGTGATCTTGCATCGCTCCATAATGGACTGTTGACCAGGCATTCACTTGATACTAGATCCAACTTTAACCTCACCCTGGTTACGAAACATTTTTTCCATTCCGTTAGACTATAACGTCATTTCGGGTCTAATCATCAAACAAGCAGTTTACTTACTCCAGAATAGTGTTTCTTTGAACGAGGGAACACTGTATGAGTGCTGCTAGAATATTTGATTGAAATCAAGGTCGAATGAACTGCGACACAAAAGTTGGTACGATAATCCACCA
>NW_008755493.1:0-1202 GCF_000715545.1 Opisthorchis viverrini | reverse complement strand
AGGATGACACAAGTAATTATCCCATCGTCAGGATCACTCGATAGGATTTACTTCTGCGTTTGTGGGGAAGGTAACAAAAATACGACAAAAGTAAGTTGCTTGTTTTTCTCACGGTCTTTTCACATCTGCACAATATATGTAGACAGTAAGCTAAGGGCAAATATGCAGGTGTTCTGCTATTATCCCTGTACGTGGATAACGTGGAAACAGAAGAAAAATGTAAGCCAGTGCCACTGAGAATCCGGAGCTTGGGTGTGACTACTGGTTTTTGGTCAGTTGGATGGCCCGATTGTCATCACATAATGTGACAGTTAAGTCAATCAGCTGTTGGTCAGAGATGGCACCAAAGTTACCTTTGACAGAGTTTGTTTAGAAGCTCCACTGTGGTTCCATTTCTGTGATTTACTGTGAATCCGCTGGTGTCTGGCCATTGCGATTCTGCTCAGGTATTTTCACTTGCAAGTTGTATAGATCCCGTGACTGTGTTCAGCATTGCACTGCTATCCCGAATGACTCGCCTATCTTCCTCAAGCTTGTGCAGATGGCGGTTCGCCAACCCGCTCCAGATCTGAAACCAAAATTACGGTTTTTCTAACTTGGTTCAAGATTTTCAAAACATCAGAAGTTTGACCCCCATCAAGTTCGAGTTACATGCTTCTACTGGCCGTGAACGAGTTGCTCTTGGTTACAAATATGACTTCATCCAGATGTGCGACGCACTAAATTTCATAATAGTGGGTGTGTCAGCAGATGAGTGCATTGCATTTGCCTGTAACACCAGGCTATAGGTATCGCATGAGTCTTTCCTTGGATGACCTGTGTCCTTCGGTTCTTCGTGTCGGTTACACAGAGCCTTCTGACATAGAAGATCTTTGAGCTGGTTTTTTCAAATTCATTTCTGATATATTATCTAGGAAATTCGTATTGACGCAAACGGTGGACTTGCCGGTTGCTGTTCGAGCTTTCCCCGGATGTTTGTTGTCTGTCACATCTCACCGGTGAGGGGATTTTTACATCATGCCACATTAGGTAGGTTTTGGACCAGAATGATTGAAATGAAGGCGTCTTTAACATGATAACTGCAGGTATTCACTATTCACCAACCCGGATGACGTACCACGTTCCCTTGATTGAAGGACCATGGTCCCCACAACACAAGGGATAATGTGGCCACAGGTCTGGGGGCCGAGGAAAAGATAGTT
>NW_008755492.1:0-1202 GCF_000715545.1 Opisthorchis viverrini | reverse complement strand
AAAAAAAGAAATGTGCACAACAATGATAGAAGCAATCGAATCGGAACAATAAAAGCGAAATTAATCAGGATGCGTTTGGGAGCTGATGAACAGTCCCCGCAAACTACAATCTCCGCTTGATGGATTGGAAAACGTGTACGCATTTGAAAATACCTTTTTTGGGTCATAAATTCGTTGCGTTTTTCCGGGCAGATAGAAAGTTACATGTTTGGAATGTAACGGAAAATGAAATGTCAAGTGATGACTTACAGTAGATGGTCATTAGTTATTCGCGCGAGGAATACTCCCACACAAATGTGTCAATTCATTTGAATAAAGCATTGTCTGAGAAGATGAAGAATTGGGATAGTCTTTCACGAATATTCTTATCCCTGTATTTAGTCAAACAAACTGGACAGGAACTGAATGCATGAATGCCACTGATATCAATTAGCCACCATATCTATCAGTCTCTACAGCCAGATAGATGGAAGATCACGTGGGCTTCATACCACGAGCTGAACGGTACCGCAGCAACCGGACTATTCGTAATGTCATTCTTTCTCCTTTGTTATATCCTGGTTATATCCTCTAGGTATGTGTCGCTCAGAATTGGTCACGGACAACAATGATGTGCGCAGAAGACGGAAACTCAGTTGATGTAACACAGGATCCAAAGATCTTAACGTACAGTAGTGATTGCATTCCTTGAGTGAATTGCCTTTTGCTTTAACAAAAGACCCGTTTCCTGATCACCGATTTCAGTCAGTACACGTTATTTTCGTGAGATTTTCGTGGTCAAAGACCTCAAGTTAGTCCAGCTATTCAAAAAAGTGACAGAAGTTCATAGCTATACGACAGAACTCCCCATCCTTTGAGGCCCAGTGATATAGTTGATGTTGCCACAAGTGGTGCAAACTGGGATTTGAGATTCCGGAGCTCACATCGTGTCACTTCACACGATTAGAGTAAATAAGGGGCTAGGTGCTATGCAACTAGTATTACAAAAGAGCCATTTCTGGATTGAAATATCATAGGCCAAAACCCTTTTTTTTTGAGAAAATCCTTTTAGGACAGGCATTACTGACCATCTAGGTGGAATCCTTACTAGCACTTAGTAGGGGATGGATGCCGCTGGTGGGGTGTAGGATGAAGCTTGATTAGATGAATTACGCTAGTCTTTCCTTTCATAGAGATTTACAACCAACAATGTTGGCTTTTCA
>NW_008755491.1:0-1202 GCF_000715545.1 Opisthorchis viverrini | reverse complement strand
TAACAAGGTCGAAGCAGGTCTTATATGAGGTAGTTAGATATGCCACTGGTAACATGCGGCCCACTTTCCTGTGAGTTTCGGCAGCATTCTTTGAGTGATAGTGTGAAGGACGATTAATATGCAAGCTATACACAAGCTAAAGATCAATCTAGTCCAAACGGAACATCAGATTAACCTTCATTTGGGAGACCAGACTGATGGAGACTGTGAGATGCACGCAGTCGATGAGCCACCAAAAGGGTGAAGTCGCCTTGTGGGCTCTTAAAGAGTTTTTATCAACTATTAAATTATTGTTGTAATAACAAGAATAGCGGAAGTGAATGGTGGTAAAAAAGCATCCAATGGTCACATTCAACCTTTATTCTAGTGTCTTTTTCGCGAGCATCTTTTTTCTTGAGTGAACACTACTCACAAGGTTGCAGAAAACGCATAAACGAGAGAATCATTTGGAACTCAGCCAAGTTTCGCAGATATCCCTTTATGTTCCTACATGTTTCTATCTTTCTGTGACAGCTCCCAACCGCGGAAACGACTGTCCGGAGAGCAAGCCTTGGCCTTGTCGCACCCCTGGTATTTGTCTATCGTTTGCTCTTATCTGTGACGGAGAACCGGACTGTCCAGAGGAATACGATGAGGATCAGGAAATGTGCACCGCAAGTTAGTCAATATCCAGAGCATTGTAGTCGCGGTTCCTCACTATTCATTTAAGTTTCTAGAATCCTAAACTGTTTTGGACAATAAAACTAGCGAGAATTTGCTCCCTTCCGAAACTGCACCGCACGGTGGAAGATAATGCCTTGTTTTTCCGCTAGAAGTGGATGTCAGCGCCAAGAATGTACCGATTTTAAATCTATGTATCAGCCACTTATAGCGCACCGGATTCGACATCGGCACCAAAGCGAATGCAAGCAGCTCACGGACTTCAAGCAGTTGGTTCATGCATGACCCAGATGCACACGCCCGGTCGACACCGCAAGCTCCTGCTCGCCGAATCCACAAAGGGCATTTGTTAATGGGTACAACGCTTGATTCTAGGGCAAATAACGACCTCATTGGCAAGATCTTAAATAGAATTACCAAGGTTTGAAGCTGCTATTCTCAAGAAGGACCAGTCTACAAGCGGACCTCTTTCTGCCACACCATTCCAGTACATGTAGACAATAAGTATGAAGTAGATGACGAAACGCTTGGGTGCTGTCGGT
>NW_008755490.1:0-1203 GCF_000715545.1 Opisthorchis viverrini | reverse complement strand
TTCGTCAATTGAGAAAGCTGTCCGACCCTCCGCTGCGTTGCACTCAACCGTTACGACTCATGGATATGATGTCACATGTCAAACCGTCTCTGTGGTGGTGAGCATATCAATCTGGGATCTGGTGCCCTTCAATTCGGAGGTATGCTACTGCTGTCCGGTGTCCCATGTTCCCTTACTGGGAGGCGGTCTGTTGTCTGAAGGTGGTACCAATGGGTCCACTTAGTTTCAGGACAAATCATATTTTTAAGCAGAAGCTTGTTATTTACTTCATTTTCGAATTGGTCCATCTCCATTTTTACTTTTTATGACTTTGGCCATTACCCAAACGCGTTAGGTCTTTCAAGGCCAACAATGGTTTCCAGTTCTAGGTCATGTCAGCTGGCTTCATCTTCGAACTAGTCGAACTCCATGCCCTTATTTCTATTTTTTTCGGTTCCCACAACAGCAGTGATTTTTCATATAATAAGCGTGCCTCGCTGGATATACCTTCCTCCCGTTTGTATTGCTGCCTGCCGTGTTCACGTTGCAACGACGTTATCGTGCCTCACTCGGAACATTCCCCACAAGCTGGGAAACAAACCCATTATTAGTACTACACCTGAAGGGATCCCCGACCGGACTAAAATACTACCTATGATACTAGATTGGTTTTCCCTTCCTTTATGTACCTCTAACAAACCCAAAACCTCCCGCTGCCCACATACTTGCACATTTCAGCCCAGCTACCTCAGTCGTGACTTCCGTCATGGGGCTCTCTAGAAACTGAAGTATCTCAGTGCATTCACGTCACGGCACTGCCATACCCTGTTTGGTAGCGTACCCATAACTGTTCACTTCCTTCTTTGACTGCGCTCTCCCAGACACTCACATCAGATAGTAGCAGTTTCGTTGTCTCTCCAGATCCGCTGTTTTGTTTCCACTTTTTCTGCAGTTTGAAGATTTTATCACGTACCAGACAGGAAGCATCTTTGTATGCCTTTCCTCGTGTTGTGTCTGCACGCCATTTGCAAATTTCAACGATCTGATCCTGCCTCATCTGAATAGTTTCCCATAAGAAGGATAGAGTCCTTGAAATATTGGCTCTCTCCTAACGCCGACTCACGCGTGAACAAGTCTACATCAGACAATGCCCACTAGTTATGCCACCGTCACTCTTCTACAAAATTCCCAGTAACCACAACCCCCACCAGACATGCTTTCATT
>NW_008755489.1:0-1203 GCF_000715545.1 Opisthorchis viverrini | reverse complement strand
TTATTTTAATGTCTCCATCACCACGTTAAATTACGCTTACTAACCCGATATACACTGGCAACACGCTATTGTACTATTTTCATTTCGGAGCAAAGCATCAGTGTTGTACGCTGATGGTACGCTGTCCATGATGTTAAATCGGTTAGTGCTGCACAAGCTGGCGCTGCTGTGTGTTGAGCTTGCGTCAAGAAGACCCAGTGTTGAAGGCGCGAATATACTCTACAGAGGGTCCGTGATCCAAGCCCAACCGCAGCACCTCAACTGCTCTTGTTCAGGCTTGGGCAGCCTAACCGCACTTCACCCGTCATGCCTCCTTCGAGAGATACTCTAGGATCACTTGGATTGATGATTGTTAGCATTTGATCCGTAAAAAATATCGGTTTTCTACTAAATCTCGCGTGACGACTTCCGAACTGTCTTAGCAGATGAGAGTGGCCTCCCACATAGGTGAAGGGCACATGGGAGTTGGAATACCCTACGTGTATCGAGTGCTGTTCGTTAATAACAGCTGGTTGCATGTATAGCAAAAAGTCTACTCCGGTAGTTTTCATGGATGACGCTCTGAAGCTTCATTACATCGTTTGCCCACTTTATCGTTTACCTCCTTTCCCTATGGAAAATTTAATAGCCCTGGAACCACATGTATATATTTATGGAACTTAAAAGAAATTGCTCTTCTGGTTTCGCTCGTTTTGTTAGTCGATTCCGCAAATCCTTCGAATTTGATTATTACCTTCCGTGGTCTCTGTCGTCCCGTGGATCCTGCATGCACATCAGTTATTAACCACCAGGAGGTCTGTAAGCATTCTCAGGACAACCCACGATTGTATTTCACTTTGCGGCTTTCACCTGGGGACTTTCAAATCACCGAAGCTGTCGGGAAGTGAGTTGTTTTATTCGGAGTTTTACTGCTAATCTTATTTTGGCTTCTATTTTGCATGCTGGATGTTAATTATGTGCGTGGTATCCTGAAGGCCGTGCTCACAGCGATTAACGAGTATGGAGCGATAGGGTTGCTGTAAAGCAACTGTAGAAAAAGAACCAGGGCGTCTTCCTGTTTATAGGCCTTGCTCTGTGCACTGAATTGATGATGGTTGTCATACAATGGTCGATCTATTTACAACTCTCCTCCCGAGCAGTGCGCGCCTTGGGGACCGACCGAAATCAGTACGTGATTGCGTTTACGGATCGGACAAAAAGCTT
>NW_008755488.1:0-1203 GCF_000715545.1 Opisthorchis viverrini | reverse complement strand
ATATATATATATATATATATACATATATCCGTTGTAGAAGATAATAAGTCGATACGAAATGGAAGCAATTGTAGTGTATCACTTGACCACCAATGCTTGTCTACATGGTGGAGCATAAGCATTTTCTAACTTCAATATTAAAGTCACAGAAGGTTTAACAAAATTGTTTGAGGTTTCGTTGAACGAGTTTTGTGTTGTCATCGGTTCGACCACATTCGCACCTGTACTGTACTAGAGAGCTCGACCTACAAGTAGCCATCACACTTGAATGTGACTCAGTCATACGCCTTGGAGGACCTTGTTACAAACTGTTGCTGACTTGGGACAGGATGTGTTAGTTTACTTAATTTTCCTAGTTATCTAGGGACTGTGATGCCCATTTGCCAGGTAAGACGTCGTACAACATTAACATGAGGAGAGTTTTAAATTTTGTCGAAGCATTCCTCCAATCAGCGAATTCAATCACCGCGGATGATGACCGAAAACCCCACGCTTCTTTCATGCATCTTGTGCGTGTTGAAAAACTTCCAGCGCGATCGGTACCACGCAACCGTTCCTGAGTAACCGTCATTCGGCCACGAACAGCTCATGGGCAGCGTGATCATCTGAACGTGGTGAAACGTGGTTTAGTTCTGCAGCTGTATAATGCGTAAAGTCAAGATAGCTTGATAATTGGCCGAAATACAAAAGTAACCCTAGTGAACAAAACAGCTACAACAAAGTTATCCAGTCGGGATGAAACTAGCTGTATTCCCCCGTTTGTCGTACCGAGTTTTTCAGTTTACATACACAACAAAACTTATGCTGACCCACTGCCATTTGCCATGAATTACTTGTTCATTCCAGCTGAAAACTGGCGAACCTTGTTGGTGGTGGAAATGTGCCTACAGCAAACTCATGTCGTATTTAAAGAACGAATGGAACTGCGTGTTGTCTCAATGTGAGTAGCATAAACCATGGAATAGCTGATCGCCATCGAACGGTTTGGCGTTCAAGAGCAATAAGGCGATTGCTAGCACGCACCACACCGCAAATTGTGACATTTCCTCTCCTCCTAGTTACCAACAGTGTTGAAATACGCGCGAACTGCTTGGTAAGCTCTCATAATAGTTAAAGTGCACTTAGATCGCAAGGGCTAAAATGAGAATTGCTGGGACCCCTTCCAACGTTATAATCACTGTTGCGTTTAAAGACAGTCTAGTG
>NW_008755487.1:0-1203 GCF_000715545.1 Opisthorchis viverrini | reverse complement strand
CGAGAGCTGCTTGACTGTCCGCTGTCTAGCAGTTACACTGCCACAAGCCTACAAGTGCTCGGTTGACAGCGGTGTGCTGCAAACCACGAATAATTATTCTGCAAAAAATGGCTATCTAAATAAGAAGTATACGGATTTCACGTTGTTTGATGATTTCTAGATTTCTCTTCTTATTTTGCTGCAATATATTTCAGATCTCTCTGTCATGTAATCACCAGCTATCTCAAGAAGCGGCCAAGTAGTTGATGCACAATTTGAGGCAGACTCTGCACGTACTGCCACACAGACTGTATTCAAAGTTCCAGGCCACGAGCTAATAATATGCAACTATTACTAGTCCCCGTAATCCAGTACGCCACATGCCTTTTTACCAAAGACAACTGGAAACGTTCGGAACACAAGGCTTCTAGTTTATAAGTGCCCTGCAGGTGTTGAACACATTTCAGTGGGAAATTCAACAGTATTTTGAATCACACAGGTAGGCGTTTTAACTAATCCATACCTGACGATAATGATTACACCAAGTATTCATGATATGCAGTTGAACTGAAGACATGTTTATGCCTGAATACCGTAGCGCAATCGGAGAGTATTAAACAGTTTGTTATGAACTATCCAAGATTTCACACAAAGTGCGCATTGATCTACTAACTACAGTGACTCTGCTGAGTACATCCTGTCAGAAGTGCAAAATACACTGTTCAGAATCACTGAAAACCAATGCTACGTCAGCTGCACAAATTTGTAGATTCCCTCCAGAAGGTAACAGCACCCTACATCCATTCTCGAGTATAAGGCAGACATAGCTAAAATTGCACTCTCTCAATCATCATAGACCTTTTCGTTATGTTAGTTGGGCCCCAGGTGACACAAAACCAACTTGCGCAACCTAATTACGCCGCGTTCATTGGGTTTTGCATGCGGAGAAATTTTGTCCAAAACTACTACCTGAATCAAGTTGACCACTCCCGGCATTCCCACCCGTAGCGGATTGGTGACAAGACACGTATTATGATAGATACTCGCCGTCACTGGCATGCAAACCTGTATTGTTAACTAAAGCAACGTGCTTCTTTCAAGAGCAGCGTTGAGATCCCCCTAAAGTGTCAGATTACAAGGCACGAAAATCACAAGTGTTGCAAAAGGCGGATAATCCATACTAGGTTTGAAAGTTTGACACAGCTCAGCCTATACGGCTAATGT
>NW_008755486.1:0-1204 GCF_000715545.1 Opisthorchis viverrini | reverse complement strand
ACTAGCCGACTTGATCAGTGCTTGGTGTTTTTCTGAAATAACCTGGTAAATCAGTAGTACCGTTGTTTCACACAGCTTAGGCAGACCATGTTGTCAATTCCTTGGAAGCTGCTCGTGTTTTCTACCGAGTTCTGTACAAGCTGCAGAAGCCTGTCCAAAAGATGGTTTGATAACGACCAAAGCTATTACAATATATCTACACAATACAGTCCTGTATAGCCAGAAACACTTTGAGAAGCCCCTAGTTTACCATGTACCTACCACCTGACGCACCCACCGAGCACGCAGATGCTCGGGAATCCATTCAGCTGACCTTCTAGCCCACCGGTGATAACTTGCATTTCGACTTAACCGCTTAATCTCCACTGTTTCAACTATACAATAACTAAATAAGTGCTGACCTGCCGAAGCGATTCAGGAAACTTTTGTTGGATACAAGTCACTACCAAGAGCAATGCAATTGTAGTGAGTGCTGGTGCGTAATCAAGAGGAAAGAATATCTTAATAGACAATGGAATGACATGAGATAAGCGGGTCCACCTTTAAGAGCCGAAATCAGTAGGGAAGCAAACAATAAAGACTTCCGACACCGTTGAAAAGCACCAAAATAGACGTGTCTGACTACCTTGTCGGAGGAAGACCTTCAGTGGATTCGATATGGTATTATTTGCGAACTCCACCCATCTGGTTTGTTTCACGATACGCTCGTTAGGCATTCCAACCACGAACTGAGAACAAGCTCACTAGTGACATCTGTCGCGTGCCTTGTGTCGCAGGGTCTCCAAACACCTCCAGTTTGAGTCACATGAGCTCTGGTCACGAAGGTATGCGGATCCTACGTCAATCTTTTTTCACCTGGAAGCAAAAATCCAGATATCTGCCTGATGATACAAAATGCTCAGGGTTCGTGTCACTAGTCTTTACTGACCTCGAAACATGACATCGCATGTATTAAGTTCAAGTTTGATATAGATGGAGATTTGCACAACACAGCATTTAAAAAGGTGCTTAAACAGTCAACATAATAGATGACGTAAGTGAACGCCATTCAGGTCTCACGAAAACCCAAGCAGTTCATTGATGTTAGACGGGAAAATCCCTCGAAAGGTTTTCGGATATCATCATGGATGTTTCAGTGGAGAAGACGCTGGACTTTTGGTGCACTCACTGACTGATTTGAGGCAGCATGCCTAGTTCTTCTTTT
>NW_008755485.1:0-1205 GCF_000715545.1 Opisthorchis viverrini | reverse complement strand
CAAAATCCTTCCAAATTTTTCACCCAATGTGTGCATCACAACTGCTGATTTTCATACATCTCAAAGATAAGCTGCTAGTCCACGCTCAAAGCATGTTAATTCACTCCTTCATCTGCTGTTGTACAACAGAATACATAGGGTGCGCAACAGAGTAGCAGAGAATAACGGGGTGTTACACATTCTGGCTGGCAACCGGATCGAGCACGTCCATTAATCGCACAGTGGTCACTCAACTGGCTGGCACGATTATTGTGATCAATCCTAAAACAATTTTTCAAATACTATACCAAGCGCCTATCTACTTATCAAGATCCGATCAGTCGGGCTGCAACAGCTCAAGCAGTCATGATTAGCTCACACAACCCGAGTCTGTGTACCCATAAAGCGTTCGTACGCGCGTTGAGTCTTTCGTGACGGGTTCATGTGACCGATGGGCACTCAAGCTAATCGGTCGCGGAGTGAACACTTTTCACACTTTCACCGGAGACTTCAGTTTGTTCATGTTCTACTTGTATAGATCGCTCGCGTTTAGTTTTGCAATCCCTCAGTCTGTGTTGACAAGAATAAGGGAATGTGAAAACAATAATACTCGTCAATTGGTGTTCGGAATTTTCACATGACTCATGCACGACTGATAACACAGCAAAACCAACCTGAATTACCTCAACACAAGTAAACCCAATTCCTTCACTGAAGCTCACAGTGAACACAGCTTTAAATTCGTCAGTATGCCTATTTCGGTCCTATTTTGGCTATTACAGCGGTGAATGCCAAGAAATTCAGGGAGACTGGTAGTTGTGTGAGGAGAATTGGTAATTTCCAATGGAAATCTTATTCTCTCAATAAAGCCACTCTATAGTAAAAATCCGAGGATCACTGAACGGTGGCTTCATCCTTGTTGAGAATCACCATCAGTACCCAAAGGTTTCAAACCCGTGACTTTCCGACTAGTATTTGAACAGCTGTGATTAGTTCTGACCTAGATACGCTGAAACGCCACTCAACCTTCAAAGACCTAAACCACCATACGTGGTCACGTATGGGTTGGTTACGAGTAATAATTTACCACCTAAAGTTGAGTGTTCAACCACTGGTCGGAAGGCCGCGGGCCGGGAACTGTTTCCAAGATGAGCACTGCTGACGATTCCTGGTAAGGATAAAACATTTGTATTGATCCTTGGCTTTTAAGCATAGATTGGCTTCAC
>NW_008755484.1:0-1205 GCF_000715545.1 Opisthorchis viverrini | reverse complement strand
ACAACAAGGGACTCCATACCCGATTTCGCATTTGAATTATCTCCTGACGTTCACGTGGCAGATGTTTGGACGGCAGTAATCCTGGTGATGGTGATCTTCGCTGATGATGGAGATCTTTCGTCCATTTACCACCAGTCGAACTAGCACTGCCAGGACGTCGTGATCTAGCGTTGCAATGTGTTACTAGAGCTGATCCCTAGCAAGTATTTTTTCCGAAACCGTGGTGCTTCCGATGACTTATAACTGATACATCTAGCCCAACCCCCCGCCAGTAACTGTTTGAAAGAGTAACCTTTAAAGGTCACTGGGCAGTCCGAGTCCAACAATATTTGTTTCACCACTCTTCAAAATCTGAAAGCCCGAAAGCAGGAACACTCAAAAACATTCCGATGTCTACTGTAGGCCAAACGTCAAAGAATGTAAGGCATGGATTAGTTTTTTTTTAATTCGCGCACAATAACCAGTGTGCCATTAATTATGCGAGCCAGGAGAACAGTTCATCAGCATTTATTTTCAGCTACGCACATGTGCCGCAGTTATGCTGGTCATATTGTCCAGTACCTACTTGGAGAATATGAGCAGCGTTAACGGTAGTCTTCCTCATAAGTTCTTGCCTTCATCAATAGTTGTCCGGAAAATATGTTTGGTCGTAATTGGTGGTGAACAGGCATGCAGGCTGGAGCTGATTAACTACATAAGGTGAAATTCGCCTTTCGGAGCAACTGTAACTTTCTCTTTGGTTTCATTTACTGCATGTGGTGGATTGGTTTGGTGAACCATGGTGTCTCCTCATTTGAGCGACCACCAATAGACATGATCCAGTCGTTCGCTTTTGATTATATGCATTCCAACTGATTAAAAATTTTGTTTCACGGATTCATGGATTGATACACAGGATCGAGGCTTTTGCCCAAGTTTCCCGGGTCGGTTTTGTTCTTGTCGGTTAGTGGCTGCCGTTCACCTGAAAGGCACAAGGGTGTAGCACCGCTCTTTATGTGCTCAGCGCAAGGCAGTATGCTTGCCAGTGCGAGGATTCACATAAATAAATGTCTAGTAGTGTTTTGAACTGGGTACTAGAGGGGGCGTGGATAACCGCCGGAGGAAGGTTATTCCACGCAGGTACTACTCGAAGTGAGAAAAAATTTTGCCTAGTGAATGTGCGCGCTCTGAGTTTGGAAATCTTACCATGTCCCCGTCGTGTGTTT
>NW_008755483.1:0-1206 GCF_000715545.1 Opisthorchis viverrini | reverse complement strand
AGCCGATACCCTGTCTACGAAAGAACCTGGTCTTCAGCTTACTTTCACGTAGATCAGGGTCACCTGGTAGTATTTTGGCCTCCATGTTTTCCTTGATTGGTAGTAAAACTACGTGTTGCCACAATACGTTTTCAGCTTTTTCTTGTGCAAGTCACCATGCCCACTGATCGTAAGCACTAGTCGCTCCGCTATCTGTTTCTCTGATCTTCCCGACGGCAATCCCAGAACAGTCCCTCTGTGGCTCCTGTGTTGAAATGCCTCCATGGCTTCTGTTCGCTAAAATTAAAGAAGACATTGATATGGTCCTTTCAGCAAAGATACGTGTCATCTATTAATAAATTAAATAACTCTTCGCTTATTGTGGTATGCGCTCCATACCTGTAAGTTGTAAGATTTCTAAGGTCGAAATCAAGCCATTGGTTACTCTTCACTCACTTGAAGTGGTTGTCAAATTCACTCATGCCGCTGTCTGTCTCAATTTCGGTTGTTTTCCGCAGAAAGAAACTCGCATCCGGATAGGAAAGACAAGGATGCCCTTTGCCAACACGTAGTCTATGAAATGTCTACGTACCACCAGCCTTATTCTCAACGGTAGAATTACCGCTGCGTACGGTTCGTCGGTACGAGAACTAGGGGTTGTGAGCTGTAGGTGCTTAAAGGTAGTTTCTCGTCACCCGTAGGAACAGCCTTCCAGTAACGTGTGAATGCGTTGAATGGTTTTGAGAAGAACATCGCACGTTAAATTAAATGCCTTGATGACTTATTCACATGCTCAATCTGTAGCAGGGTAATCTTTCCCGAGCAGGTCTCTCCATCCAATGAGGAGAAGAGCGTGGACGGTTTAGACAGTATTTCGTATCCCTTCAAATTTAGGGGGTGCCCAACGATGGAATGGAACCAGAGTTCATAAACCATAGAATGCAATGCCATTCGCGATATCAGCATCCATCTCTCCTAATGGACAACTCTGAAAGGGCCAATTCAATGGTTTGTGACATTGGCAGAGATGAACCAGTGGTATGCCCAGTCGTTCTCATGCACCAGAACTTCTGTCCTAAGTGTATATCTACTTATATTCCGCACGAGCAAAAAACATGTGTGTATTGAGCGTACCAACTTCACTGAAGTTCTACTGCAACGTTTTGAGCTGCTGCCTCCAATGGACGGATTCTCTCTCACAAGCGCTCTCCATTGAGTAAGTATGAG
>NW_008755482.1:0-1206 GCF_000715545.1 Opisthorchis viverrini | reverse complement strand
CTTTTACTGATCGAGTAACTACTTATTCACATCCGCATCTGCATCTGCTGAGACAGTGCCACGGTGATTCCATGGCCCAATAAATGTTGCCAGGCCCAGAAGCCTACACGCACACGCAACCTCAGTTCCCAGTCGGCACACGCACCCGTCAGTCAATTGCGTATATAACGCTTGTCCCGATACGGTGCGTGTCTGTGGTATGCATAGCTTCGTCCATAATATCGACACAAAATTACCTGTCAATTTAGATGTATTGCCCGCATCTGAGGTGGACAGCAGGTAGCTTGCACGCGAGCGGTTGGAAATGGTGAACCAAGTTCATAATAGGTGCACTAACTGTGCATACATATTTTCCCACATTAGAAGGTTATATACAGGGTGGAGGATTGTAAAACCTGTCATAACTGGGGTTCACTGTATGTTCGACTTATCCATCAAACCTTGAATGTGAAGGAAGAACTGTGACATTCGCCATAATACTCCACTGTGTTGGAGACAGTCCCATCGGGCTGGTCACAGCGTGCGAAACAGAGACAGAAGACTGGACACGATTTGCCAACCACGGTGGTGTGGCCAGCGAACTATATATGGCAGATTGTAGGTGCGCTTGTATTAGTGAGGCTTAGGCGAATCCCTGCTGAGCTGGAAGCGTAAACATAATCAGAACAGATACAGCCATTTTACTGCAAAGAATGGAGCCTAGGGATAAACTGGCATCCATCTGCTTCCAAAAGAGCACCAAAGACAGGCTTAACAGTGGTGAACATAAAATTAACAGGAAATTGATTAGTCATGCCAGCCACGATATTGCATTATAACTGGCTTGGCCGATTAAAGATTTATTTTTTTATAGATATAGAAGTAACAATGGCTGTGGGCAGCTCATGCCTTCAACGATGAAGCAAAAATTTGTTTCTTAAGGGCTAAAACTTGAAAATAATATTCCTCACTTTTCAACAGCGTTATTGCATAGTGAAATGTCTACACTAGCCAGAATACTGGACCGAGTGCGTCAGACATAAAAAAACAGTTCTCTCTATGCCTCTTGAAAGTCCCTTGCACAAATAATAATGATAGTAATAGATAAATAATTAAATAACTAGATAAAATAAGTGGCGAACAAACCAAAGTAAGTCAGTAGATAATCTTTTTTATAGTTTGAGGAGATTTGGGAATCGGCTTAACTTACAGGACGAAATCTTCTTT
>NW_008755481.1:0-1206 GCF_000715545.1 Opisthorchis viverrini | reverse complement strand
ACTGCCAGCTGATCGCTCCTTTCGTGACTCATCGTTTTTGCACGGGAACTTTCGTGTAATCTGCGTCATTTTTTTCAGATTGTTACACAAAGCATTTTGGATCCACGGGCCTGAAAGCCGGAACACACCTCCGTTGCAACTAGCACTCTATAGATCCGCTTACAACAAAACGACAGATTAGAACTACATCATTCCATGGGTTGTTTCATTCCACTCAGTGTTTTAAACTCACCGAGTTATTGACTCTTATTGAATGGCTGTGTGAGTATATTGAAACAGCCAATATTACGTCCATATATCAATTTATAAACATCACTTATTTCTTGATGAACTTATTATAATGTTTTACTTTCCACCATCCAACCATCTTTTCACTGAACACTAATAGAAGTTCTGTGAATAGTCACAGATAAATGATACGAGGAAAACGATATACAAATATTTTTAGGTTCTGAAGACTGCACTCCTCGATACCAAGTTTAATGTAGCTGATCGATTCCAGCTATCAACTTTCCACCAAAAGATCTTTAACTGTTTACATGACGTCCCCTGATAGCATGACGAGTAGTCTGCGATTCACTTGTTTCGTATCCCTTTCCGAGTTCTAAAAGTCATTTTGGCACTAAACATAAGGTACGTTTCACAAACGTGTCGACGAATAGTTTAGCGAAAGAGTGAACGGGCATTCTGAGGATAACGTGGATCGAAGCTTATTAGGTTTGAATGTTATGTGGAGGGTGAAACTGAAGTACGGCGTTATATACAACCGTTTTGGGCTTCCTTGGTTCCCTGGCCACAGTCATTTACGATGATTAGGTCCCTATAAAGAACCCTACTCACAAAGTCGCTGAGAACACTTAGACAGCAAACGTTTTCATTTTTTTCTTGGGAGACATCAGGTTGACACAGTCCCCGAAATTCCGTCAGTCTCATTTCTAGCTGAACCCCAATTTGACGTGGTTCGGTAGCTGCCTCGTTTGCACAATGAGTTGGTTTTAACGAAGACTCAACTAAATCCCAGCTAAGTCTCCAGCTTTTTGGTAACTGGGTTCCTAATGGAACAGGTGAACGAATATTGCATTTTCATGACTGAGTTATGGCTGCAAAGCACGGAATGCAGCTTGCTACACCAAATGAAACCAGTGGAGTGGCATGAGCGGTAATTTTCTTCTACTTAATCACGGAGTCCACGCGAATCGGACTTTT
>NW_008755480.1:0-1206 GCF_000715545.1 Opisthorchis viverrini | reverse complement strand
TTTTTCGAAGATTACCTAGGAATTTTGTTAGACTAATTTGTAGGTTCAGTCGGGGTATTGGGTGCCAAATGGAATATAGCGTGTGAGTGCGCCTGGCGATTGACGCAGGTGGAACTTTTTATCACTATCGCGGAAGTCGAACGTGAAAATTTGTAGGCCGTATAAATCAGTGCCTATGATTAGCTGACGTCTTTAAAGAGAAGTCAAACTGGAACCGCCTGGAACAACTGATTTATTTTGAAGCGGGACACACCTATTAAGCAGCTGCATTTCACCTGTGACTGCCAAACACAACTCACTGGAATATTGTCAGAAAGTTGGCCTTTGAATCGGCTTGTAACTATTCGATTCTTTACCAGCCAAAAAGTTCGAGGAATTAACTCGGTCACAGCACATATGAAGATTTTCTGCAGCAGAATATGAGAGCGTTTATGTTCTGTTTGAGGGATAATGAACTTTCGAAATCAGAATTTGGAATGCAAAGCCTTACCTGTGATGAGCGAACATTACCCACGTGAGCCTGCCTTCCCTTTCATCTTACTCTCATCCGTGTTATTTTGGTTTGAGGCATTGTGGTGCAAGTACGTTATGCAAGTCGTAACCGACTAAGACGCTGTGGAACGTATTTGACATAATTTCAACACCCGAATAAACATGCCTTGTAATAGCTGTGAACTCAGTCTATCGCTACCTTAAAGTACTGCTTCGATGCTCTTTGAAGACTGCATTTAAGTGTGAAAAAATTGAGAATATCCAGGTCTGAAAGCGCACTGATAATAACGAAAAATGTTGAAGCCGATTGCCGTGCTCGGAGAAGCAAACAACAAAAACGTAGGAAAATCCATTATAATAAGTTGAAAGAAACCAGTTTCTCATTTAACAACTTCCCTTTAAAAGAGAATCAGTGTTCTTAGCTTTGCTTGCTTTGTTTATTCATATACTCTGTTGACCTTGTTCAAACTGGTTACCTTTTGAATGGAATTCGCCAAAACAGGTTGAATGCAAGCTTTCATTTGCACAATAATGAGCTGTTCTAGTCGGTCTACTTCACGTTCGCTGACCGATTCCACTTTGAATTCCTAATAGCTAAGTGTTAGCTGAGATGGCCAATTTGTGTTGAAATGTTGTAGCGTAGTAACTTTCCGAAAACTCACGTTGTCCTTTGGATAATAAAAGCCGAGTACGTTAATGATTGATTATTTTTTT
>NW_008755479.1:0-1206 GCF_000715545.1 Opisthorchis viverrini | reverse complement strand
AGACTATGGTCAGCGTGCGCTTACGGTGCCGCAAAGTATCATAGTTGAAAGTACGCACCATAGCGCGCAGCATCACAACTTAAGTTGTGCGTGAACCATGCCACGATCAGAAGCAAAGTAACATGAGTCAACAAATGATCACACGCGAAATGGAACGATCCTGAACACCTGTTCGACGGGACTGCTTAGAACAATTTCTGCGTCAAGCTACCTTTGTCAAGGGTGTAGCTTGAACTCCGCAAGTTCCTCCGCTCGTTCGGTTTACCATCTACTTTTATTCAAAGGTAAGAACATCATTGTCATCAACACTCAAGTTCCGGATGACACAGTCCGTGACGGTGACTTAATTTCGTTCCGCTTATCATTATAATAGGTGCTACGTTTGACTAGATCCCCCTTCGAACCAGTCAGCCTTTTTCAGTCGCCGAACGGCCACCACATGAAGGTGCACACTCCGAATAAGTAAGTGTCAGAAATATTGACTACACCCGAATGATGTTCCATCTCCATACCCACTTCTAAAACCTAGTAAGAAGGCTTGAAGAACTCGAAGCTAGTTCGGCAAACGTCATGTGCGCCAGCTTCCAGCACCGTGGACCCCAAACTCCCTTAACCAGAAGGGTGTTTGAGTGACGGGTTTCATGTTTTATAGCCAACAGAGTGGTGGGCACGTATTGGCGAACAGGAACAGCAGTCTTCAGCAGACAAAGATATTCCACCAAGTTTAACGATAGTCGACCAGGTGTGCAGCTGCTCACGAGTAACCAAGTAGCAAGCAATCAGCTTGCCTTCGTCAGTATACCTTCGGCGGTAGATTGATGCAGGGGTTAGTTGTCTGAATGTAGAATTTGTGGAAGAGAAGAAGTTATGTATACCTTATAGGACAGAAGTGCTGGTCGAGGTAGATAGAAGCCCATTCACCTCCAATGAGAAGTTGATGGTTGAGGTCGAGTTTGTAGGAACCGGATACATACATTTTCGCCGTTATCCAAAAACTTTTGCACAATGCATTGTTCGGCACTCGTGTGCATGCAGCATAGCGGATGGAATTCGACCTTCGGTTGTTGCATGCCCCGAAAGATCATCCTGGATTATTCGCCACCCGGAGCCTTCGAGGAAAGTGTCCACCTGTTCCACTCAAGTGAAAACTGCTATGCAAGGAATCCAAAAAACCGTACAGGAAACAGGCGTGACCAACGGAGCTCA
>NW_008755478.1:0-1207 GCF_000715545.1 Opisthorchis viverrini | reverse complement strand
TAATATTTGAAGTTCATTTTTCCAAACGGAATGATTCCAAGGTGACCAGAATTTCAACCTTGTTGAGGTGACAGGTTGTTTCAGATAGCATTTCAGTTAATCTGATAGGAACACTACTGTTTCAGAACTATTATCATTTTCGCTTGTCGAAGACGTCAAACCTCGGGCACATGTACCTCGGCTGATCACCAGCGTCTAGTTGATTCAGGACGGCAGTCTGAGTTGGATAGAAGCTTACTTAATTGAAGCTGTTGTGAAGAACATAAACACGAAAGGTCGGACAGGGCGCCACAGAACAACAGATCAAGTATTTAGGTTCAACAGATTCGAATTCGCACCAGATTAGATATCATAGCCGATTCAACTGACCGGATGCGGTATGGGTGATATGTTTAAGTAGTCGAAAGGAGCAATACTCAAACAGTAAAACACACATTACTGACGGTGGGAATTGGTGACCTCTCTCCCACCCATTCAGATTATGACACAAGCTCAACACAGAAGGGTAGATATGACAATGTTAAAAACGCTACCCGTTTGAACGATTGAGTGTGGTGTTGCACAGTCATTCTGATGACCTAATCTGCGTCTTATAAGCGACATAGCAAAAATATCAGGCACGATGGAAACTGATGAAGTAGTCATCGGATTCAAAATGCCATGATACGTTTACCAAGGGAACTAAAACAGTGCTGAATTTCATCGGGAGGAGAAGTACCTGGCAACGCAGCGCGTTGCTGACTATTTGTTTGGTTGCGTTCCTCTCTTCGATGTTTCAGTGTAGTAGTGTTTGTGTGATGCTATCCTAACCGCCTCTTACATTCGCAGACCTGTCTTCTATCAACCTGGCCTCTTGAAACTCCAGAGGAATGTACGTGAGCCCAGGCAGTTACTGAATATTTAAAAACTGTCGAGGTAAAACGCAAAAAGCCACCAAAATATCATCCAGCAAACCATGAGTGTGTAAAATGTCAGTGTGACCAGAATAAGTTGCTGATCAAAAAAGTCCACGTGGAATCGACAACAATCGCCTGCGGAACAGAGCGGAGTAAAGCGCATGATCACATCTAATCAAATGACGGGTGCACGCGAGTGTCAACAACTGATACATCAATCTGGTCGTCAGCTAGGATTCAGGGAGTTCTGTGTTTAGACGAAATTCCCATGCAGCAAAGACTGATGTAAGTAGTCCCGTTGCACGCTGTGA
>NW_008755477.1:0-1207 GCF_000715545.1 Opisthorchis viverrini | reverse complement strand
ACAAGATTGCTGAAAACTCTTCGACAGTCGAAGTGAGATTTTTTTCAAGTAAGGCTCTAAATTGTAATACTGAACACATGTATTTATGAGCACATGAATCACATACTATACAGTTTTCTGGTTTTCTTTGTTACACCAGTGTCAGAATTCAGCGGGATCAAGTGGAATGGCTAAACTATTATCACACAGTTCCTCAGAAACGAACCGACTTGACAGTATGCATCAAAGTGGTACAAATGCTTAATGTTAGCTAACGCGTACTGCTGTTTTTCCATCAGAAACATCAGTATGCAGACTTGAAATTGCTTTAATCTCCTTCCAGCTGTAATGTTGACTAGCCCCAGTTTAATGCTTGTTTCTTAAGTGTTTTGCGCAAGAACCTCAACCAACCAGCAATTCTCAACAGAAAATCCACCAAAAGCAACGGGAACAGAATTGCCATGTGAGACAGCAAAATTTGGATTGACAGACACAAGAGAGATTGACAGACACAACTTGATATCCTAGGTCAACTGAAACGAAACAAGCAGATGAAATTGTAAGACGAAGCTTCAGAGTTGCTGACATACTCGTGCATTTACCGAGGCAAAAATGGCTGTTCCAGAAATTACAGTGGACCTTCTTTTCGTCAAAGCCATCCACGACGAAGCGAAGCGTTTTTAAATCCTGGTAAGAAGATGGAATAAGAAAATTACATAAACTAAATTTAGGCTACCCTTTAGGCCAAAACCAACTCCAAAAAGTGCAGCTTATGCAACATCTTCAAAGGCTGACCTGTTGGATACCGACTGTCACTTACCGCCGAAGGTGTAGCCTCCAATTCAGTTGATCAACCGCAATCTGACCCCCCTAATGGCACAAAAGTCCCAGGTAGAAACATTTTCTTGCTAAAGAATGTTATGCAAAAACGGCCTTTATTTAGAGTATTTGGCCTGATACGTACTACCGTTTTCATCCTAGACTGGCTCAAATCCAGGTCAAATACGCCCATTCGCATACCAGTTTGGATTTCATCGGAAGTCCAAACGAATTCCATTTTATTCTTCTTGTTATAATATTCATATTTAAGTTTCCTACATGCATATATGATATACATGAACGCCGGGCACGTTAGCAGTCTGTTCAGAAAAAGTTGAATATTCGTCTGGTGGAATGCTTGGTACATCGGTCATATTTAAATGGATCCTACATGTTGAGATAAATACAA
>NW_008755476.1:0-1207 GCF_000715545.1 Opisthorchis viverrini | reverse complement strand
TAGAGGTACAGAATGTAGAGTATTACCGCGGATATTAAAATCCGTAGGCACTATCACGGCTTTGGGGTAGAATGCAGTTATATCTGATTGTGGAATGATGGACTCAACACTACCATTATCAGCGGTGTAGTCACGCTTTCGACCAGAAGCGGATACCAAAGTTTTAAATACATGTGACGAATTTTGAGACACTAGAGAGAGAGAAAGTTTAGAAATGTCTTCCGATAATACTTTCACGTCAGTATTTGGTCAAAAGTTAAGTGACACATCTTTTGGACTTACAGACAAGTTGAATGTGTCCTGTTTCACCGCAGATAAAATACTTCGCTCGTTCGTGAAGGCATGAGTATCTGGAATGGTTTTGTCCACAAGATTCACATTTTCCAATTTCTTGAACCATCGAATTGGGTTACGATTTGTGAAGTGACGTGTTAATGGATTTGGGTCATGAATATTTGTTCGAGGTTTTGAACTGCTTGTTCGTCCGCATCCTTGAATTATTTCTTTTAGAATAATTTAACAAGACTGCTTCCTCCGTCTTCGATACATGCCTCACATCTTCGTACTGCTCACATATTCTCCGAATAGTTTGAAATTTCTGATCCGCCAGATCAGCAACTTCTGAAGTATTTCGGGCAGGTGGATGTCAGCAATGCGCCTATCACGCAGCTGAAAACAATGTAAATGGTCGAAATATGCTCTGGGTGATATTTTTTATCATCCCGTAAATGACTGGCAATGCTCAGCTCACACAGTCCACTTGTCTAACTACACGTAAGTTGGTGAAATTCAAAACCATGGGAATATTCGTGAAAGCATATTTGTAGCATTTCTACTGATATGCGTTAACCCATATATGAACGGATCCAACATCCCTGTTCTCTGCCTCTCAACACTGCTTTAGCAAAATGATCATGGTGCGGCTTTGCGGCTACTTTGGTAGCCAGGTTGGGGACTGATGCGTTTTATACTACGTTCGCAACCCGGTCGAAAGCCGCACGAGTGGAATCGATGCTGGAGACCCTAAGGCCGAAAGCCCCAGGATTTCCCACTTGGTGTTGGTTGATCATTCACAAAACTGTCTTAAATATTATTCGTGCGGTGGAAAGCAGACTGCCCCGGATCACGAATGCTTAGGCTATATTGCCATATCGGGACTTACATGGGGTTATCCAAGTGCGTGATCCAATAGAGTGAGAACGCTTGT
>NW_008755475.1:0-1207 GCF_000715545.1 Opisthorchis viverrini | reverse complement strand
TGTAGAACTACGGATGCATTGTAGACCCCTTCCTCCTTGGTGAATCTTTATTTCGCTAGACTGATTTCTGAAATCCCGTCCCGTTGTCAATCTCTCTTCACTTCCCCGTGGCAGCTGAGCTCAAAACTCATCTAATGGAGCTATGCACAGCTGGATATGAGGCCGAAACCCTCATCGAGTCCGTCCACACCCTCTGATGGTAAAGTCACGCATTGTGTTGTGTGACATTTCAGAAATAAAATGAAATGCAGCTCGTCCGTGTCGTGTTCTGATACCGTTAAGAGACATGGGATATATTGTTTGATCAAACTGACGCTAAAAAATCGTTCAGTATAAACCGAAAGAAATTCAGGTAAAACTGTTCGGATTATCAGGTCATTTGGACTCATTTAAACGCTTTCACAAATCTGACGTACGATAGATTAACAAGACGAACACCAATAGGCCGGTTGATCATCGCAGTTAGGGCAGTTTTCGGTTCGTCTGTCGTCGTCATAGTGCTCAAATTCCATTTTTTTCTCTTGTTCATTCTAACTTTTTCATTCTACCCCGACGTGAGGCGCATATTCAAACGTATCTCCACCAACCTTGAATACATTTACATACAGCCAGTCACAATTTCATGGGATGCGTAGGCGAAGAAGTCGGGTCGGTGTCAGTTTGTCTAGCGGTTAGACTGTTTATTTGGAACGTCTATATTTGCATTTTCTTACGACATAGGTATGTTCATATTGTGCTGTTACTCATAAGTTCGCTGAATACTTTTGGGCAACTCAATACCGGTTTCGCCTTCCTGGTCTTCGTTAGAAAAGCTTACAATCTGGTGTTCATTCATAAGAATATTGTTGAGGAAATCACAGGCGGATAAATTAAAGGCGATGTACACCACCGAATATATGCAGTTTGACATTCGATTAACACGTTCGGCAGATATGGCTACAATATTCAAATGTTCTATACTGCACTGNCTGACCTAGATGCTGTTTGGTAGCAGCCCCTCTAGTGGAGGCTGACCGCTGTAAAGCACCAGCACAAACTACGTCGTCATTTGCTAGTTGGTAAGTAGTTTTATTGACTATGAGACACTGACAATAAGCAAGAAAAGAACAATGGATTTCTCGTCCCGGTAACTTTCTTGTTGTGATTCCATTTGATCAGTAAATCACAATCCTTCAAGTGGAAGAATTGGACGATACCTCCAGTGTCT
>NW_008755474.1:0-1207 GCF_000715545.1 Opisthorchis viverrini | reverse complement strand
CGGGAATAGTATTCCTCATCTCCTGTCTGTGGCTTTTCATCCCCCGCTAAATCCCTCGGTGCTACATCACAGACCTTTCTGACAAACATCCCGTATATCTGATGAAATCTAGGGACTACATCGTTCAAAAGAATCCTCACATTCAGTTCCATCAACTCACCTCATCTAAATCAGGTACCTTCTCCCGATCTGTCCCACAGGCGGTTGTCAGGTGCCACACACTGGTGTGCTCGTGTCCACATTCGCTGTTGCTTCGTCAAGTTTTACGCACGATAGTGGGTAAGGTTTGACAGGACCTCTTAGTCAGTAATTTTCAACAGCAGATTTGAACGGTTGGTGAACCAGTTCACCTAGCCTGCCACGCGGTGCCGTAATAAAATCCCTTCTTCATGTGTTTGTTTCCGAACTGAGTGAAGTGCGATTCGGTCAGGCCTCCTGGTCTGGTTATCAAATACTAGGTTGTTCGGTCCGGACATGATCAGAATAGTCACACTGTGTGAACCGAATGTGACATGTGTAGCACTGTGATCTGCGCATGCCTCCGGTTCTCCTCTATGCTTACGGTTTCGTAATCATCCACCCAATCGCCGTGCCATGATAAAACGAATCGGAATCGATTTAAGTGCTTCGGGCTCAGTGTTCCTTTTTACTGGATGCAATGTGCCGAGAGATTTTGTGTACCGTTGCATGTGAACGGGAGACATTTTGATCTCACCGATGTCACATATTGGTAAATGTCAGTTTTTCAGAGGTTTCTCAGGGAGATACGTTTTCATGACCAGTGGTTAGTGTTGTCATTCTCGCTTTAAACAAGGACGATTTGAGCAACGAATCTGTGATGAATACACTCGCCATGAAGGGCGGTTACATTCTGAGGGAATGACTTCCAACCGAGTGAAAAACTGCGGTGCTACTTTGTTGTATACCTTCATGACCAGCAAACTCAAATTTAGTTTTTCGGAAATGCTAATCCCTGACTGATGCATGTTTGAGTTCTACTTATTGGACGGTTGGCTTGGATCATATCCTTTGAGTAGGAAAAGAAGGTGAGCTGTCTTCGTCCAGCTAGGTAATTTAGGAGGGTCGTCCGATTTCACACTCGGAAGGTACACGAGTTCGGCGAAACCAACTGGTCCTGGTAGTGGCAGTGTGAAGATATGGAACTTTTACTCGAGACTCGAGAAATTATGACACTCAAATCTTCTCA
>NW_008755473.1:0-1207 GCF_000715545.1 Opisthorchis viverrini | reverse complement strand
CACATATGTTGTATCAACACACGTAACAATAGAAAATGTAAGTTACCGTGAAACATCTCAGCCGACACTATTGTAAGGGCTGTAAACTAGTGTGTATAATGAACATGAGTAGTTTCGTTCGAGAACGAGATCCAATTAGCTTGATTTAGAACTCACTATCTAAGTCCCGGGCAATTCTCGCACGAAACTCCATTTGATTGTGTCAAAATGAAGGCGGAAAGATGAATTGCAGAGACCACCTGCTGATCACCGAACTCTTGTGTTCTTTTTCTCTCAACTAAATGATGACGATAATCCGATTGCCGAAAAGATATTCGCTGCGGGATCGCCCTGTTCAGCGAATTAGTTTATATTCAAACCGATCTCTGGATTTTGATGTAATGAACCTTGTTGTTTTTTTATCCGTATAGAATTTACAACTGTAGTAAATTCCACATAGGTTGACATAAGCGGGGGAGTACGTTAGGTTAATCCAATAAACCTCGCAGTGATAATATTGCACAAGTGCAATAGGTGTTTATTTGTCGGTGATTACTTACCTAGGCATTCTCCAGTGACTTAGTCCGTCAGTGAGGTATAGCACAATGCGTGATTTGTAGTAAGCTTGCACACGTCCAACGTATGACTCCGAACCTACCATATTGTAAGATGCAAGTTATTTATTTCTACGGGCAAATGAAACAATGATAAGGTTGAGCGCTACAGCTTTCAAAGTAGATGGCCGGAATCGACACTGCGGAGAGGCTTCATTTACTTCAGCAGTATACCATCAATTTGAAGACCAGTCTGTTGAACACATGAATCAAGGCGCGGAGGTCAGTTACTTCGGCAGCCGTGCGCATAAATGCTGCTTTGTGAGCAACAAGCAATGCTTGATTTTTCAATGCATTTCAGTCATACTGGGCAATGCGTCCGCATTGATTGTCAACCGGCGAGCGGGCTTCCTATAACTCGTCCTCTTCAGTGGGAAATCTGTAGCACTGCTGTATCCTTTAATATGAAATATTAAATGCTTGGAATGAACGCCTTGATAATTAGAGAACAGTATGCACCGTAGCAGTTCTGTAGTACCGGGGCATGGTGTTACCTACTACATTACTCCCGGTCAACCCTTCTGGCATGGTCGATCATGTCTGAGGACTTCTGGCCTAGAAATCGATCTACTCACAGATGATCTGGGCTTTCGAGGGCGGTTACCTGTCTAGCT
>NW_008755472.1:0-1207 GCF_000715545.1 Opisthorchis viverrini | reverse complement strand
CTGCTACAAACCTTTTTTTAAAAAATAGGCATTATCGCCGACTCTCTCCCGTTGTGTGTGGAAGACTCACCTTCACAAATACAAGCAAGCAGATTAGGCGCACAATAACTGAAGACTTCACCGCCGGTCTGAACAATACGCCTCTTCCATTTCTTTGGCGTTCTGTGTCTACCACACTTCACTGTCGATTTGCACGCCCACCTTCACCTGGCGTCTAATAATTCGTCGCGCCAAATTATATTCCTGGCTGGCTGGGATATTTCCACGAGATTTAAGGAGTTCCACCAGTGGGTCTGATATCCAAAGCCTGAGTGCGCCTTGCCACAGGCCAAATTCCAAGCAGTATGAAAACGGTAGCAAATCGTGCCAGTATGAATTCGTATCTGATAGTGAAACTCTTGGTAGAGACTCCAGAAGATGGTTCTCGTAAGTTCGGTCGACATCTGGGTCTGCCAGTCTTTTAGTTGCCAAGCTGTCTGTCCGCACCTGGAAAACGTAAAGAGAAGCGGCTCGGACGAGTACGTGGTCGGAATCCACAAATATGTTTCAAAATGACTGGCATTGGGTAACTGATCCACGCCACCTGTAACTAATGGCAATGTGGTCAATTTGAGTTTGTGGATGGCATGCCGTTGGAAGACACCATGTGGCCAGCGACTTCGGCCATCTCGGAAGTTAGTACTGCATAACTACAGCCTGCGATCCGCACAGAGCTTGAGCAGTCGTTTACCATTTTCCGTACTAAACGAGTCCAATCCATGTGGACCTCCTGATTGAGTCTAAGATATGGTAAGCCCTCCCACGTCTGCATTATAATCTCCGGCAACCATCACAAGGCCTGAGGTCGTCACGGCAGGGCATTCAGCGAGTCATACAACCTGTCTTCGACGGCATTGGAGCCACGGTCGGTTGCGGCGTAGCGAAACATGATAAACAGTTATATATCGACTTCCCACCGGTGAGACTCCTTCACAGTCGTTGCCAAACGAAGCGCCCAACTGCAACTATCAATAAGCATCCGGTCAAGCAAGAATACGTCCGTCTTGAGATTCAAAACGATACCAAACCCTGCATATCCTGCTGCAGTAGCCTCTGGATCATCAGAGGTTCGCAGCCGAAAGCTAGTGCCAACTGCCTGGGCGGTTAGCTCAATCACGGTGCTTTTTTGTGACACAGCGCATATCAATGTCAAGCGAGTTCAGTGTGA
>NW_008755471.1:0-1207 GCF_000715545.1 Opisthorchis viverrini | reverse complement strand
GTCAGCCGTTAGAATTCCTTGCCAAGCGGTCATGACTGATATCGACGATTTCCTACAGAGAATGGTTCTCGGTTTCACGCAAAACTAGTGCCTGTCGTCCACCGAAAGGAACATCTGTAATAGTTCGTTCACCGTCTGCGCTTGAAATATTGACGGCGTCAATTTTGTTGTGTACGCTCAAGTTGGTTGCGCTAAATGTAGCTGGTCCCTCTGGAAATCCCAGTTGATAGAGCTCGGGAGCATTCAAGTTAACTAACGGAGCTTGCGGCGGTTGATCGTGGACTGCGATGCTCGTGTCTGTGGTCCAGTTTATGATGGTTTGAAAAGTAAATGGAGGGAAATTTGTGGGGCTGTATTCTGAACGATACGTGGATGTAAACATGTCGAAATGCTCATGATTCAAAAGTTGATGGTGTGTTCGAAAAACATTCGAGACCATGTACAATGAGGCGCTATTTGTTCGAGTTCCACGTCTCGGCAAACCCAACAGAGCAAATGAAATTTGATCGCACCGTTCTTTTCCCGTGTCTAAATCGAAGAGTCTGGTAGTTCGTTGGCTTCCACTTTTGGTTCTTTTAGATAGTATGGTAGATGAAAACATCGGATTCCAAATGCAACGTACTTATAGCATGTGCACGTTCTGGTTAGGTAGCTGACCGTCTCTTGTCGATGACCACTAAGTATCGTGGTGTTTTGGACGCTGCTAAATACCGTAAACCGGTGTGTAGAGGAAAAGTCGGATGTCATTTTGAAGATGGCATACGGCATCAATTGACGGCACAAGCTGTCAAATTGAAGGTTGCCGATAATGTGGGAGGTCGCGACAAGACACATCCGATGTGGATTCCTAACTGTTCCATATCACGTAAGTCGTGCTCATTCGTGACACTCGTATGGATTCCCAAATTCGGATTTGCTTCTTGAGCAATTCCGCCCTGAGGCAATAATGCATGGCCCTGACCATGGTTGCATCGTCGGTTCCGTGGTTTGCTCCACGCTGTATCCTATGCTTAGCCCATAAAAAGCGTTAGGCACGATGAAAGAGTTAATGTACAGAAGACGGCGTTCACTCGAATAAGTTCTTAGGAGGGCAAATACCTTCAAAAGTTGTTGCATACATACCCGTACATGACAACGAGAGGAACTGAATCGCACAAACCGTTCCATAATTATACGATTTGTGTGAGCGCGACACATTCATTGATTA
>NW_008755470.1:0-1208 GCF_000715545.1 Opisthorchis viverrini | reverse complement strand
AACACATTGTAGGTTAAACTTAAATCGTTTGATGCAGTGGTTGCTTGTGTCCATGTGATGTTCGGCTCTTAAACATAAGGTCTTGATGGTAAACTGATTTGATATACTCCATCTGTTCCAGCTATCCACTGAATTGTTGCACATGTGGCTAAAAGGATGATGAAGTCAGCAGAAACTTCAAAGTAGTTTCATCGAATTGCCGTCTGAAGAGTTCTTCATATCTAGATCACTAAAATTCCCCGTAGAAATTTAGTTTTTTAAATTGAGCCCAACGATCTTGAGTTTAGTGAGAAGTTTTCACTATTTCCAAGGATGCCAGCTCAGCCAGAGTACAGTTTGGGGAGCCCAAAAATGGAGTAAATAAAATGTTCGGGGTGGACATGATAAGCGGTAGCCAATGTCACCTAATTAATGGCTCCAAGCCCGTGCCATCCGCCCATTTAATCATGTCTACGGGCCATACATTTAAGGATAAACATAGTGATATTATAAATCTCTGGTGGTATCCAAGCCTCTGAAACGACAATCACCGTACCAAGGTGGCTTTGGTTTACCGCAAGACATATGGTTTCCTGATGCGTATTATAGGCTACCTAGCCCTGTTGGATGAAGAGTGATCTGAGGACTTATGGTTTGAAAATAAACAGCCGTATCCCATGTAATTAGCCCTGCTAACACTGATTTTGAAATTGCTGTGGCATATGGTGATGCAAACATGCAGATTTTTGGAGCTTGTTGGACACGAAAAATATACACAGTGGTAAGTTTGACGGACAGGGTCTGCAAACGTGACGCATATTACTCCAGGGTATGGTTTGGGAACGCCCTGCACCTTGGTGGAAAAGCTAAATTGCCTAGCATTTTTGCCTGTGGGAAATAGTTTGAGATGAATGTGCAATAATCAGAAAGGTCTAGAAAAGGGGTGGATTGTGGAGAACCCAGGATTGTAAGGGAAAGCAGGAAGCCTGTGGGAATGGATTACTTCAAGCGCGACCTGAATGCCGGCTTATCGTCGAAGCAAAATGAGAATTATGTAGGTGTTTTGGTCACGGTTTTCTCAGTGAACTCTTATTACCGTGAACACGCGTCTGGGTAGTCGCTTGATAGCCTGATGCTCTTAGCCAAATCGGGAAAGCCAATGAATTTGCGAATTAGCTGATCTAACAAACACTGACGTGTACAGGTGTGTGATGTGCAGCCGAAAACGG
>NW_008755469.1:0-1208 GCF_000715545.1 Opisthorchis viverrini | reverse complement strand
TGAGCATACAGTCGGGTTTGTTCGCCCCCGATCAGCTTCTATTTCCATTCGATGTCAGCTGTGGTGTGCCGATCCGGACGCACCTTCGCTTACTTCGACGGATTTATGGGTCGTAGTTCTAAAGTGTGTTACCAAGCTGCTCATTACTAACGGACTTGTCCTGTTATTAGAACACACTCATCTGTCAATATGCCTCTATGGTTATTGCTAATTTGTTTGCCTTGGGTATACTTTGACAAGACTCTCATGGTTGCAGCATGGTGCAAACTAGTGAACAACAGCTAACGAACTTCGCAGCGCATTGCTAACACCTTGTCCTCTGTCTGACAATGAACGACATTCAGACTGTTCTCCTATCACTGTATTAGATTATCCAAACACGTCCACATTCGTATGTGCTCTTGTAAAAACTGTCCTAATCACATTATGCATCGATAGATTCACTGATAAGTTAGCCCGTTAGATTCCGGAGGGTTTCTGACGTATATATTGGCATCCGTAAATCTCAAATTACAAATTCGTATTTCAGAATCGCTGAAATCGATGGCACCATCATAACAAAGCACAATAACGTCATTAGTCATTTCATATCTATAAACTGAGGAGGCCTAAGGCAGGCAATCAGTAGCTCGTAAATGATGCTATCGGTCATAAAGATCGGGTGCAAAACTGTGGGAATTAATTGGTGGTAACATTCCGTTGTTCCATGACCTCTATTGCTGGTTGACAGGTCCCAAGTTCTGGTGGGCAGAATTCGCTTCTGGAATGTAACCTTTTTCTACCTCGGAACTGCACACTTTTTTTGGCTGACTGATCTGTCATTACCTATTGTGGTTGGAATATTAACAGAGTAGTTCTTTAAGGTATACCTGGCCGATTGTCCCCCGATCCAACATAGGTTTGGAGTCCTATTGACCACAGTGTGTAGTGTAGTTAAGAAGGAGCTCCCAAACAATTTTTCGCACTGAGGCCGTTTCTTCAGGGTGCTTTTATGAGGCAGTTTGCAGACTCAAGCAGATCCTCTGAAAGTGAGTCCATCCCTTATTTGACACTGCGTTAGCAATGTTATTAAGCTACAGCTGGCGAGTCAATTCCGAGCAAACGCGCCTTCACGTTTGAAGTGGTGAGGGTTACCTAATCGGGGATTACAAGACGAAAGTCTCTCCCTACCTGACTCTCTTATCGATAACCCAGCGGTTAGCATCTTT
>NW_008755468.1:0-1208 GCF_000715545.1 Opisthorchis viverrini | reverse complement strand
TAAATCACGACAGTTGAACATGAGGAATACCAAATAACTAACACGTATGAAGTGCGTGAAATGCAACTACGATTATCCGTTAGTCTTTGCACATTTTCGTCTTCCTCTCAACTTTTGATCCTCAGTGAAATACGTCTAATCTCAGGTGGATACAGAATGTAACTGCGCTGTCAAGAGTGAATTCTGAATCCCGTGAACGTCACACACTTTGCCGTGAATACGCGGAACACCATCAAAGCCAAACCAAGTTGGGTACAAAAGTGACTGTTTCACTGGACGCTAAACTATTCCTTATTTTTGTTTAGTAAAATACATCACTTTAGCGTGACTTCGTCTAGTGTGCATGAACGCCCCACTCTCACTCCGTCGCTTTCATCTTCAAACCTTTTCTGTTGCGAAAATTACGCTTACTCACTTACGCTCTTCTCATCGTGATTGATGTTTTTGATGGGCTTAGGTTCTATCTGCGAGCCAGTACATTGATAGTGCTAAATAATCACCACTGTTTTGTAAGATGGGCGGTGTGTATGGACAGCTTATCATCCTGGGGGATTATTTCCTCACCTGAACTACTAGACGTAACTGGAAAGAGATAGGTACCCGTGTCAGTGTACAGATTTGTCCTGTTTTTCACCCGGTGCTATTTAATGGCCCCGCGCTAGCAAAAACTTCTCCCCAAGCTATCTTGGTGACTTCGGTCGTTCAAACCCCCATTATTCCCCGAGTTCATGGCAGTAGCGCCCGTCTGTGCTCCAAAAAGATTTCTATTTCAGTCTGTCGTGCATATGAATGTTTCCAACATGGAATTTGGCGTTTCTTAAGTGTGGAACCTTTCGAATTAGTTTATACACTCGTCTAACGCTCATACTGAGATTACGAGAGCTTTTCAATTTTGTTGTCTGATTAGATGTGACCTTCATCAGTCGTTGCCTTGTTTTCTCAGAAGTCCCTCAAATCACTGCCAGTCTTTTGATGGTGCGTCTTATTTCGTAACAAGTGCTACCTGCTACTCATTTATCCCAATATTTCCCCTTGTTTTAAACAAGGGTGCACCGAAAGTGATGCACCGCGTTATTCTCGTTTTTGAACGAGAAATTGATCAACTCATCTCAGGAGCATATCTCACCAGCGAACATCACTCAGTGTACAGCGTAACAGAAATCACCTTGAAGTGCGAAACTCACTGTCTGAAACAATGTTTATCCATC
>NW_008755467.1:0-1208 GCF_000715545.1 Opisthorchis viverrini | reverse complement strand
TCCAAGGTATCGATGTACCTTCGTTTATCTTACACCCAATGTGTTAGTAATGTTTCCGATCTCATCTGTCTTGGGCTAATCAGATAGGCCCGACTTTTGTTGTTACTACAGTAGGATTTGAGCTCTGCTAGCCAACTGCTGGTCATTCTGAAGTCAGCGTATTCCAAAGCTTTAGGAGGTCACTGAGCAGCTGTCTTTCGAAAAAAATGTTCCAGAATTTACAGGCACCAGGAGCTGTATTTGCGTTTTCCTGTTTACTGATTATTGCGATTCCTTTTTCGTCCAACCGAACGCTATTTTTCTGAAGATTCGTCATTTCCAGGAGGTATTGGTCCATTAATGACTCACATCTCTTTCACAATATCCTTTGCAGACGGAACACTTATCGTCACTTGAGTAGCATGAAACCCGGGTTAAGGTTCTCGCAATTTCCCCCGCGTATGTGGTGACTGGCGCGATTGAAAATCCAGGCTTCCTCCTATCAAAGTAGCCGTCATTTCCTGCTTCACCTAATGTTAATGCATCGGGTTGCGCGTAAGACAATACGAAGTATGCAAGAGAACTTGTAGCCTCGAGTTTAACGAGGTTCGGATTTCACTCGCAGAGAACCAATGCGCTTCACTTCTAATTTTGAAGCGTGGGGTTAGTAGGTAGTGTTTTAAGACATGTTGCCTTCCAAAGGAATTTTTCTACCGTTTCGCGTCACATTCTAACTTCATTGTTAGAGGATTAGAATTCGTTTGGAGATCCCAAAATCCGGGTGGAGTACAGGCTGACCAACCTGTTCCACTCTGTTTAGCGCTTATCGTTTTAGCAATAATCTGACTTTAGTATAAAAGTACAAATTATCTTTTCGATTAAATCGATTTAATTCAATTAAAGGTGAATTTTCGGCAATGATATCGCACGTCAGTGATGAAATGTTCCCATGTACATCTAGGAATTTTTATGAAACTTATTAATGAGTATCTTGATGTCATATCTGACTGCTGTGCCCACTCGAGTGCCGACGACAACACAAAAGCTCTATTGCAGACAATCGAGTACGAATGTACAATGGCCTCGGGCTATAGAATAAAGGGCAACATTTGACCTTGATCCTTACTGGCGTTTAGTGGAGTTTGGGGATCTCGGTATGCTTTTGGAATTCTGGGGGTATTCTTCAGGAATCGGACCTTCCTGAAACTTAAAAAAATAAGCAAGACGTG
>NW_008755466.1:0-1208 GCF_000715545.1 Opisthorchis viverrini | reverse complement strand
TAGTTGGGTGAAATTACTCCTTCTGAGGAGTGCGAACGTTTGCTCATAGGGCTTATCGAGATAAGAAAAATGTTGCTATTGCACAGAGCCATATTTCTGCTATGGGATCAATAACCGGGTAAGGGGCATATGAGCAGGATATACGGCGTGATAGACAGCATTTCGAAAATTTGGCATTAATTCAGCGGGTTAAGGTGTACTTTTGCACGCGTGTAACACGTCCATGCAGGTTAGTGGACCACGGGCAAGATATTGGACTGCATATTGAGGTCACGCTACGGTCACCGTGACGTCGTCCTTGGGTTCGTTAGTGGCCTCGCACATGAATGACTTGGGCAAGTCAATTTGCGTAACCATAGTGTTTTGGATTGTACAGAGAAGTGTGAGGAATCTTCACTTCACACTTCATTCACCATGTGATGTTAAAGAATGGCGACAAACGGTTTAAACCAGTTTTGTGTGCATGTTTAAACGCGAGTAGATCAGACCAGCTATGTGCTTCGCCATTGAAGCTATGGGTAGTGGGGCATTCAAACTTCAAGCTGAGTTAGGAGTTCAGTTGTGAGTAAACTGAACCTGATGTCTTATTTTTAAAAGCGCAGGTGCCTGTATCTCTAGTTCATGTGAACGAATGTCCGTCCAAAGGTAGAGCGTATGGTGAGCTTCCATGTAGCACAGGGTGTCAGATCTCAGAAAGGAAGAACAAACGAGCCATCAAATACTTTTCATTGGAGCTTATTACTATGGTGGACGAGGGATCTGCAGGGAAGCACAGCGCAATAGTTTTGAGGGGTACCATATTGAGTGAGAAAATGGCTGTCTCTCCTATGTCATCTTTTTCAGAGAAGGGGGTGCCAACTTATTTTGAGGGTTGAATGGGCCTACATTATTTTGCGGTTCAAAAAATGCAGGCACGCTTTGTCGGAGGATACTGCGCGGTGCGCAGTCTTGCTTCATGTTTTAAGATGGGGTGACTCCTGCATGAGGCATTTGCAGCCTCTGCAAAATTAGTGTAGGCTACGCCCAATGATCTCTGTCAGTGGTTGAACCTAACACTTTTCGTAAGTCTCTAACAACTTACATGTGAGGGAGCATTTTGTAACTATAGTTAAGTTGACGTCATAGATTATTATGTGGAGTTCCCCGGATATATTCCACAACCTGAAACAAGCCGAAGCCAGCGGCACAGACACTCAAAAACTGCTCCC
>NW_008755465.1:0-1209 GCF_000715545.1 Opisthorchis viverrini | reverse complement strand
GATTCAGCTGGGATCTAGGTGAGTCTCCCATAAAACTGGTTTACAAATAAGTGTATTTTTGCTCCATTCATTAGGTGAAGTTTGCGTGTGGTCAAATAATTGGGACCTGTCCATAAATACAGGTAAGTGCACGTAGCCGCACACAGAAGGTGAAGCTAGTATCTGTGCCAACGGCGAAAACCGTTATGGCATCAGTCTTGTATCCGTTCCATATAAAGTTCTCTCTTGCATTATTTTTCGCAGGATGACAGATTGTCAGAGGCAATAAACTCCTAAGAATTAAGTCGGAGTTTACTTTGCAGAGGAGACAAGATCCTGAACAACGCCAGTCTTTCAAACGTCGCACATTTTTCACTAAGTCGATCATCAGAAACTTTGGCAATCTAAGATGCCTCTTCTAAATTTATACATCCTGTAAGGGCCCTGAATACGAAATTATGTGGACAAGCTTTCCGTTGAGGTCACCACACCCAGTTGTTTAAAACAAGGCTAACCTCTTTCGACATTCCTCTGAACTACATTTTTGACTTGAAACTTCTCTCCCTGAATCTGAAATCTGCGTGACTAGAGTGCTCCCGAGGGGCTCATTCAGAGACGTTGGGTACATAGATGATATTGTTTTCCTTGGTTCAGATCCTCCGGTTGAAAAAGTTGCATTAAATATCCCAAGTAATTCTGCTCTCCACCTGCACAGTATAAAGACTGGGTGGGGTGAAACACAAACCTTACGACAGCAGACGTGCTGATCGATGGGTGAATAAATCTGTTTACGGGGCAGTTGTATGAGTTCCGGTGGGCTGGCTGAAGAAATTATTTCAAGAAGTGGGAAGACCAGGGCAGCTCTTTTAAACCTCCGACAGTTTGTCTAAGGGCAGAGTATACACCACGGTAGTGCTATCCACCCTGGTTTTTGGATCAGAAACATGATCTCTATGTACAGAGGACACATGAAAGCTGTCACCATTTGACCATCGGTATACCCGAAGCATTGGCCGGGTCTGTTGGAACATCAAATTGGAAATGTTGAGGTACATCACATGGTTTTAGGAAGGATCTCTGCAAACAGCTGATACAAGTCTGATAGACGTATCTACTAATCGGAAGTGCGAAGAGAGGATCCAATGACTGAAAACGTTGCTTCAACATTATTACCGACTGCATTCAAACCAATGCGAAAAAATGATTCCAGGCAAGAAATCTTAGGCGAGA
>NW_008755464.1:0-1210 GCF_000715545.1 Opisthorchis viverrini | reverse complement strand
AATTCAGACCTTACTGTAGCCCGGTACACTCCACCCTTGAGACCAAATGATATATCTTTTTGACACTGTAAGTGATGCAACTTAACACAAGGGAGTGTGGCCTTGGAGATTCGTTCAATCACCTCAGCTAAAACTCATCTGTATCATCAAGCGAGTAGTCGCTGCGTAGTACGGCTTAATAATTTATCGGTTCCGGATTTCTTCCATGGTCAATGGCTTGTAACAATCCTGACTCATTGTCCTGATATATTCATATTTCGCAACGGATCATACCAGCAATCCTATAAATGGTTGATTGAAGGCAAATTTCTCGATTTAATGCATACCTTTCCGGCTGAACTACAATTCAGTCTCTGAGTAGTCGAAGAATATTATAGGCTGGAGATTCGGTTCGGATGCTCGTCGCTCGTCAAACCCATCTTAATTTGTACACGGATATTCATCCCATCTCATGATATATTTTTCAAACTTTTCCACATCTGATCATTTCCTTTTACGTTTCGGCCTTGATGTCCAGCCAAATGCAGTCTTATGAGAATATATGATATGCGTTTAATAATTCCCAGGGAAAGTTAGAGTTTTCGAAAACGGAAAACGGGTTTCGTTCGACCCACTGCCAATAGCAGCGATTCTATCCCAAGATCCATTTGCTGCACTGCCATTTTAGGTAGGCTATTATTAATTGCTACCGCATTTGTGACGCTGATTGGGAAAACCACATGATCGTACTAGTTTTTAGCCAACCTGTATCAACTTTCATACAGCCATCACGCGACACATCCGTCCATACGTAGCCGACTTGAATTGGCACATTTGAAGGTCAGTTGAAAATTGATTGAACCAATCGGCTGCAAGTTGATTACGATTCGCTGATCGGTAATTGACTGTGACTGCTGTCAGCTGGTTCCTTGATTTAAGCTGTTAAAAATTTACGTTCATTATTTAGATAATTACATGCTACCACTCACTGAACGCTAGTTATTGGGATTCTTACTATCGAATGTAAGTGTACGTTAATTTAGCGAACGTTTTATTAAAACGGTAGGAGTGTATCTCTATATTTCCCCTAAAAGAGACATGATTGAAACCTTCCCCTTAGCGGTTGATGTTCCCAAAAACTTTTTCTGTTTAGAGTTATGTCTTCTTGGGTTTATTTATATGCTGCATTTAGACCAGAAGCGTGCATCTCGCGCTCGGGTGTGCCTCATGA
>NW_008755463.1:0-1210 GCF_000715545.1 Opisthorchis viverrini | reverse complement strand
AGCTACTATCGGCAGCTTCTCTGACCCACGTGCCTGTTTATCAGAAGTGATCCTCAATCCCGCAGAATTCCAGGTAGCGCACGAGAAGTCGGATTCATCTAGCAAAATGGTCCCCTCTCAAAACGTTTTGAGTAATTTGAACAATACGAAGACATCCACCTTTGAGGACACAGAGCTCTTAGCCGTCGGCTCGTTTGGAACAGCTGATGTGCCATTGGGCTCCAGTGTCCATGAAGAAGACCCACCTGCCGCGCATTTCGTTGAGTCCGTGGTAGAGTGTGCTGGGTTGTGTACGGGGTCAGTTAAAGATCCCAATCAGTGGATGGTCGTACAAAAACAGTTGGATGATCATCCTGGAGCCCCCACTCAAACTCGCAAAAGTGAAAGCCGACTTATCGCAGTTTCTTCTCAAGAAGACGGCTTGTGTCGGTTTTACGGACAGGAGATTAATGCAGGACCAAGTGGATTACACTGTGTCAGTCTTCAGGAAGAGCTACCCGAACCGCATAGGGTGGAAAATGTGCTTGCAGAAAGAATCGCCAATGATGTCATTGATGGAAGTGCACGCTTGCCCAAGTNCGTGCATCACACCGGTATCTTTCCATCTATTGAACAGCAATGCGGGGATTCCTCTACCCCATATGCTCCCAAGTCTGCCGGTATTAACCAACGGTCCGAATCGGGAACTGTAAGATCTTGTCAAGGTGGAGATGATTACGCCGACGGATCGGGGGGACTGCAAAAGCACGCTAAAGCGACGACACAGCAATCTACACGTTGGGACGATGGGGACTCTGTGGAACATCTCTCGACACCACAAACTTGACCCCTGTTCTGGTTGAGCAGGTGAGTGTACAATGTCTTTTTATCCAGCTCAGTATGTTGTGCTCGATAAAAGGGTGTCTACTTCTTTGTGAGTTTTTTGGGACACTGGAAACCACTGCTAATTCTCACACTGAAACGGAAGGTTAATAGACGTTGCGTTTTCAACCGTGTTCAAGAAATCACAGTTAGCGTGAAGAGTTCACTGTTTGTGTTCCATTTTTTGTTCTGATGAATTGTCCCTAGACGTGTGCGCCCTGTTTTGGTCAGCGTATCTCTGAGTTTACACGTTGTAACACTGAGAGGGTAAATTAAGCAATCTCCTAATTCTAGAAATGCGTAAGCTGTGGTGAAATTAAGCATTGAAACGGTCAGATGTTGATGCCGT
>NW_008755462.1:0-1210 GCF_000715545.1 Opisthorchis viverrini | reverse complement strand
GGCGGGGCTTACCTGGAAAAGATCCCACAAAAGTGTAATTGTGAAGCTTCCGCAACACATGACTACCATCAGTGATGCTGAACCAATCACAAAGCAGCGTGTCAGTTGCAAACTGAGCTTTACTCAGCCCGTCAGGTTTGCCACACCAAGCCTCCAATCAGTCTAGGATTTTGAACCGCAAAAAAGCGGCTGGGAGAGGAATTACTGGGTTTTAATTTGTCGAGTATTTCAATACAAATGTGAGTTCCACTGGGTAGATTCTAACTAGATTTTTGACCGTCAACTCATTACTGTCAGTAAGGCACCTCACGAGAGACCAAGTACCCTGTGTCCATGCCGGATGGCATTTTTCGGTAAGACGAGGATTACATTCTACACTCTGCGCGATAATCTGTCTCGTCAACTTCTTGTTTAGACATCCGAATTGTGTTGGGGTTCAGGGAGCCAGATTTGCACTACTGTTGATTAGTCCCGTCTGCATGGCAGGCACATAGCAGACACATGTGGGTTGATGGTGAACTGTTAGAGCTTCTGCGTGGAGATGTACTGCATCTCAGGATAGGTACACTTTGATTTGCTCTGTAGGTGCCTGTGACTTTGTGTCATTTAGTGAGGTGCAAATATGGTATGTGTTTCTTGTTTATGGAGCTGAGTAGTATTTTGGGGTGAGCGCATCTCATTTGTGTTCAACGATTCGTGCGGGTGTAGTCGTTTGTCGGCCTAATATCTCCTCTCCATAATTCATAGACTCATCCTCTTGCACATGGTTTTCTGATTTACTAGCTACTCTTCTATCGTTTGTAGAAGCTCTTGGAATTTATGTTCAATCCACATGACTCCAATGAATTAAAGGCTAGCAACTAGCTCTCCTTAGAAGTTGACAGTCGAAAATGAGCAAGAAAATGTATCATCATCAGTCTCCAAACAACACACACATCCAAGAATGAACTTGACCAACGAGAATGGTACAGTGTGGACACCGAACCGTAGACAGAATCGACGCGATTAGGTTATCGACCTACGCGCATTGTGAACCGGTTACTGTTCTCACTGAATGAAACTGGCTAACCAGTTTGGCGGCAGAATCGTCGATTTAACAAAAGCAAGGATGACAAGTCAGTAATCCTGATTACAGGTTGAAGCTCGTGAAATAACAGGTGAACTGGATGCGTCAACTGTTGATCTCATCCTCAAGTGAATCAGTTTTTTT
>NW_008755461.1:0-1210 GCF_000715545.1 Opisthorchis viverrini | reverse complement strand
AACATGTGAGTTTTGTCCAGTTTTTGTGGCTTTGCCCTTGGCCAAGTTTTGTCTAGCATCGACCAGTGACCACAGTTGAGGAAGCCTTCATTGGCTTGAAACTCAGTTAGTCAGATATGGAACGGTATAATCTTGCTCTGTTTTGTGCAACATATTAGGGGGTAAAGTGAAATCCTGTTGCCATCATCCCTTGATAGGTCTGTCGTATTGCTCTTCTCATTTTCACCTTCGCACGTGACGGCATCCTTAGTAGCCGTCCACAAGGTGCTATCAATGCGTGATAGACGGAAGTTGTGGATAGCACCATCTTCCACAGGTGGCGCACAGTATCAGTAGAGAACTTGCCAGATCGGCCGGCGATCAACGCTACTCGAGTTGATGTCTTTTGTCTCTCAAAATGTCAAATACTTTCCTAGGTTTGGATAACTGTCGCCCTGGGAGGCCAGGAGCTGGAAATGATGTATGGAGTCTTACAAGATGATCGATGGTGGAGTATTGAAAACAAAGTTTTCGATGTGTTCAATGCAAATTTGGCATTCGTTTAGTTATACTATCTCTGACTTAGAGGTGCTCGCCGATCATCTCTGCAAAGTAACCGAACAGTTGTCTCAGAAGGGCTTGGTAAGCAATCGGTAGCTTTTTATTTGGAGAGTGTTTCGCTTTTGACACAATTGAAACACGTTGAAGTGGAAGATTAAGAAACCAAACCCGATCAGAAATAATTTGAAATTTCCCCAATCCATCAACGCAAGATTTTGGCGACCGCACTAACTGACAAGAGCCGCTAATTGACACTAAAAACTGATCTAGTGCGCCAATATGAAGAGGTCTTACTGATTGGTTCTCCGCCTGCCTTAAAACTTGGCTAACTTGGTGATCCTTTTACTTGGCCTGATGATGCTTTTGTGTCAAAAGCGAAACGCTGCTCAAAATAAAAAAAACGGTCTTTTGTTTACCAAGCCTTTCTGAAGCAATGACTTCTCAGTCTGCTCCAAACTTTTTCAGTGTGGCAATGTCTGTGAATCTTTGAGCTACTGGCATCCGTAAATTGATGTCTGCACAGTATGTTTTTCGTATCTGCTAGGAATACCATGTAGGGAGCTAAGAGCTTCGTAGAAAAAGTCAGGATATCCCATCGCTACAGGGCGCAACTTCGATTGGTCGGTTGGACAGACCATAGCACTCTTTTGTATGCATAATAATAGTAATA
>NW_008755460.1:0-1210 GCF_000715545.1 Opisthorchis viverrini | reverse complement strand
CAGCATTTTACTCGTGTACGTACAATGAAATTTTTGAACTCATGAATGCAGTTCCCTGATCATTAATTTAATGCAGTCAACCTTGCATTACGCGTCTTCGCACAAATTTGGTAGTCTGGCCTCTAGATTGTTACCTTATTGGCTTTAACGAAATAAATGCCCTAATTTGGTGGCCTTTCAAAAGTAGTTGTTCCGTTTGTGCATGTGTTCCACTGCGTAGTTATCATTGATCTCGGGTTACTGATATCGTGTTAAATACATCCTCGCAATAGTATATTTGTGTGCGCTATTCCAAAGCCGTGAATATGGAACGCCACTCTCCGTAAATAAGCGCCACTCCAGTCAGTTTGAATGATTTTGTTTATTCGACCCTTGTTCGCTTGCGTTCACGGGATTCTGTTTTTACGTGCTCATAATCCTTCCCGTTTGTGTGAAGCAAGCAATGTGACTGGTGAGCTTGCTGCCACTTCCAAAGCAAACTGCATGGTTACCGTTCGTTTGTTGTTGTGTGCTTTATTTGTGTAGCTGAAGTTCACAAAAACTCTGATGGCTGATGACATTTTGCTAAAATAGGCTTATTTTAGTGGTGTTGGAACGTGTGGGTACTTGGTGCTTTTCACGAATACATGGGCTTTTGTGGTAAGACCTCAAAGCACCTAATATTTGCACCCTTTTCTTGCTTGTATGATACTCTGCGCCGATTTCTACTACTGGTCAACTGTTGGCCTTGATGATGAAGCTGAACCTAGTAGATAGATTTACTTGCTTATATTTATCTCACCATCCCACAACCACCTACCTGATGCGACCGATTCGATATGTGCGGCGTAAGTACGTACCACGCTACCATCCCCACGGTACGACAATAGCTCTGTACGAATAAACTGCTCAACGTTTCTTATAGTCACGCAAATGATGTTTGAACTAAGTTTAAAGGTATAGTTTTGGCTGAGACGCAATCCTCCAAGGAATCTTCGTGGAGCGGAACTCACCAAACGGCATTAAGCGTACAGCCAACCGGTAAAACCTTGTTGGTATTTATTTGTTGTAAGATCTTTCGAGCTAGGAGCTTGAGATGAGGACCCTCAATGTTCCCTTCTCTGGGACCTGACCTCTTACCAATACTCAAGTTTACTTGTACCCAGGGGTACGCAACTTCAAGTGACCTGATTTCGTATCGTTCGTCGCACGCTGCCATCAGCCGCGTTGC
>NW_008755459.1:0-1210 GCF_000715545.1 Opisthorchis viverrini | reverse complement strand
AACACTCATCGACATTTCATACAAGCGAAATTTAGTTCGCTGTCTATAGAACATGGCCAGACTGATTTGGTCAACTGATATTCCAGATGGAAAACCACATTCATAGCATCTCTTGAACTTTGTTGGAAGGACTATGCAGATGATACCAACGAGCGGAGAACACCGTCAACTATTACGTTTAAAAATAGACAGTGCTTCGGAATACATTAAACATTAGGCAAAACAGTCATTCAGAAGAATGCCATATGTTGCTGAGCTGGAATACTCGTCTTACTGCTCACCAATGTTGTTCACCAATGCTGTATGCGAATATCAAGGACAGGTCATCTGTTCCCGACTCAGCAATGGTAGTATGGTCATTTGTTTCAGTGTGTTCCTCACAAACTACATAATTTCGAATTTTTCACGTTGTTCAAGTGGCTATCACTCAGCGACGCAGTTGGGAGCAACAATCAGGCGCTCCTATTTGCATCCTGCCACATTCCACTGCATACATCTCTTTGTTTTGTTTAATTCAAAGTGCCCCAAACGTAAAAACAGGTTGTTTCTGGTCGGACGCCTTGCTATTACGAGGCTGATTGTTTATCATCGATTATGGGTTTGAAGGTGAATAAGAGTGCACTGTTCCAGAAATCAATTGTCAGTAAGTTTGATCTGTACATTTCGCTCGGTGTGCAATAAATCAGTCAGTTTTCCTGGAACCTTTCGACGAGGAACAAACTCATCTTCCGCGCTTTCTTAAGCAGTCCCAAAACCAAGTTTACATATCATGGCTCATATGTGTCTGTTCATTTGCATCTGGTGGGCATCAATGATCGCGTGATGTGTATATCTACATTTTCGCGACAATCCGGGGAAAGGACGTCTACCCATCATTAACTTAACAACCGGTTGTGTCCGGTAAGGTTGGTCGATACACAGACAATAGATCGAACCAGAATTTGGCTACCAAACTAGTAAGGACGTTGCAGAAATAGGGGAATTGTCTGACAACTGCATTTTTTAAAACGACAAATCGCAGGCTACACTGTACCAACAATTTGACGTATGCTATGCGGACATGAAGCGCCTCAGACCAATAAGTGTGAGCCGAGAGAGCAAATAAAGCAAAATCACTTCACCTTCGTTCGGAAACTGAATGTGAAGGAGGACGTAGGATACAAATTATTAGAACGGTTACTCGTTTTATCAAACCACCATCGCTGATGAT
>NW_008755458.1:0-1210 GCF_000715545.1 Opisthorchis viverrini | reverse complement strand
GTGCTTCCCTTTGGTGGGGACTCACCGGAGTAATTACTTTAGAACGGGATCACGGCCCTTCAAACGACGAAATCATGTTCGCTGGAAGTTCAGTCGCTCCGATTTTCTAACTCCGTTGTAAATTTGTACAACAACCCTTGTCTGCAGTAAACATCCAGTCTGATAGGCCAGGTTGAAGAGAGGAGAACTGGTCCTGTAAAGATGACAGTATTAAGGGTGCGCGTGGTTGTTAATCAACCCTGAGGGTAAAAGCCTCGGGTGTGAACGTACAGGCGAATGGTGGAATGACACGAACAAGCCTATTGAGGAGATGCATCATCCAGTGACTAAAAGTTAAGGGACTCTATATTGCGAAAAAGTGATGGACTTTCACCCACTGGGGATAACAACAGCAGAAAATAAGACTGTGCAATATGGCTTACGACCCTAAGACATGATCTCGGTCCCTTTCGTTACTAGCCTGCGAAGTACTGATAAAAACACCCACCTCATTGATAATTGTTTAGAACTGAGTTTCTGATAGAACTCAAGGAGTACCTCGAGCATCCTAGGTATCTCGTCTTGAGATATCCTTTGAATGCCAATCACCGGTTTGTACGTTTTGCTATCACATGTGTGTGAAAAACGTGGAGTTTCACACTCATTTCGCACGAAACAATAAGCGGACTTTGGCTAGGTATCCATCACAACGTAGGGGAAGTAGTTCCACTCCAAAACACTGCGTTTATAGCGCATTGTCTAGAACTGGTAACAACAAAACAGTTGCCGAACTTGATGAAATGAATAGATTCCCTATCAAATGTCCGTATTTAGTGAATATTGTCCAAGTTCAAACGTTTGTGCATTCTATCGTGCAATTCTGTCACTCATACGAGACGGGCGCCGGATAAATATTGAGTACAATTGTAGTAAAACTACCGAAATTGATGTTTCTTTTTGGTAGTTTTAGTTAGTGTTCAAAAATTTTGAGAGCTCCTGAATCATTTGTAGATAGAGTAGTATAGTAGGAAAACTGGCGTAAAAGCTGTGTCATGCTGAAATAGCAAAGTCTCCGAAAAACAATTTCGAACCATGTCATGAGATAACTCTTGGTTCCGTAGTGTGGCCTAAATCTTCTTAACCATCTAGCAAACCTCTTGATTGTACAGCCCGATTTAAAACTTCTGTTTGCATAAATAAATTCATTTTGTCTTACCTTGTTGAACGATTT
>NW_008755457.1:0-1210 GCF_000715545.1 Opisthorchis viverrini | reverse complement strand
TCGATAGGCGATATCTGTCGGATACCTCACAGTTTTAGGCTTCAAATATCACAAGCATCATTGTCATTTCCGACCCAAAGACATGGCTGCAGTGTGGTTCCCCATACTTAGAATTCAGTTTTTCAGTTTCACACACGAAACGAGCAAAGTTAGTGAACGTGTAGATCTCGTGACATTATGTACTCACGGCCGCAGCTATTCAATGCAGCAGTGCACGTTGCTGTTGAAGTGACAAGAGTCGGTAGACGTGTCACAAGCCACCAGATAGCATACAAATACAACATCTTTCAACGGATACAACAGTTTTCCTTCAACAACTTGATGGCGGCGTTATCAACCCCTGCTAGATGTCATCGAATTATGAACAGAAACACCTGTGTGGGCACACTGCAGCACATAGCACCCGAGACCGTTCCCCGAAAATCGGTTGGGTGGGCTTATTAACATCTTACTAGAAGAAGCTGACTAAATTCCCGTAAGATTGCGTGGGGTAATGTTGTGTGTAAAATTAGGCACCGATATATGTCCTGCAGATGACTTTGATCAGCTTCTTCATTGCCTTGTCCGCATGTTAACAAGGGTCACTTTCAACCGACCTGCGCACGGTCAGCTGAGACGGTAGTCAGTGAAGAAGATGGTCACCACCACGGGTGACCACAAGGTCTCTCAAACCAGGAATGGTCCTGTGGCCAATTCCAGTTTAAATAAGTTTAACAAAGAGCCAAAATCATGGTAAACTTCTTTAAAGGTTGAGGCTGTTTACTAAGTTTACTGAGTTCCGGAACCGAGCTGGAACAAAAACTTTCAGTTTTATGAAAATGCGCGGCTCATCAATTATTCCCAGTTCATTCAAACAAGGATTTTCTCCCTTACACTTTATCATAAAATAATATTTCACGTTTCGGTGGTGGGAGTTTATGGAAAGGAAGTGCTCGGTCTGAAACCTTAGCAGTCTACATTCTTCCTTCAAACGAACGAGGCTATTGTAACGACGACACTTACCAGGCAACGGGTTCTTTGAATTTTCCTTCCTTTTGAATTCGGTACATTAGATCACCCCCTGCGACGAATTCCATCACAAAATGCAAGCGATCCTGCAATTCGGGAAGGCAAGAGCGGACATCAGTTGATGAGGTCAATGATCGAATTCCAATCCTAATACCAATTACACGCCAATGGCGAAGAATGTTGGACGATCTATCCAACTACC
>NW_008755456.1:0-1211 GCF_000715545.1 Opisthorchis viverrini | reverse complement strand
ATAGGTTCCCCAGAGCTGCCCACATGCCAGTCTCTGTAGAACAAGGAAACATGATGAGGTGACGGGCTGTGGGGCCAGTAGTACTCACGCAAGACATTCCAATGCCTCAGGAATATCACTAAACTTATCGGTTTTTGAGAAGGTGGCTCTTGATCTATTCGCGGAGCTTAGCAGATAGCTTGCAAACGTTTCGTCACCAGAAAACCAACGTCAGCAACCAACAAGCTCACTCGAGCTACCAATATTTCAACATATTAGTAAACTTACTCGCTCGGTCGAAAAGGAAATTGTGTAGCCATACAGTCCAGTTCTGCGAGATCAGCCAGATAGAAGGGCGATTTCCTATACATCATTTGCACTTTCCTTGATTCTCCGTTCAAGCAGTGGAAGTCACTCTCTTGAGTTTGTTCCTTATCAAACGGGTGATCCCATGAGCCCATGGATTTGTTCATACCATAGTTGGGTACCACAGACATTTACCTCGAAAATACGACGCGTTGATTAGCAAAAATTTTGAGTTGTGGCCCAGAAAACCAGGCGGCGACAGTTCCCTCATTTTATCCTTTGTATTTTCGGCAACCCAGGTGTTAATATGGCTTTTTCTGGCCTCTACAATTTGTAGTTCCCTTAGCTTTATATCACAAGACTTAAAGAGTTTCTTAAGGGAAAATGATTGCCAGCTCAACTAAGGCCTTGTAACACTTGGCAACTAGAGCACTGTATTCCGGTCGAATATCGATCGAACTGAGAAGAAATAACCGATTAGCAAGGTTCAAGTCCACGTCACTGGACGCCTCGAAATACTTCGAAATTATTGGTCCATAGGACTGATGAACAGCATCGGATCTGAGCTTCGGGGGAATGTGAAGCACCTGCTGCATCTCTTGCAGTGTTTCCCCGTTGGCTCCGGCCATCACCAACAACGAGGCACAATAAATACTCATGGGCGAAAATACAGAGTTCGTTAAACTTTCTGGACCATGTGTGAATAAGTTGGTTCATGGGAAATCCAATGACTTACCGGCTTGCAATTTGATAATTTTTTCATAAACATCTGTAGCGAATTCTGTGAGGCCTTTTTTGAATTGGAGAACGTCTTCCATTTCTTTAGCCTGCATATTGTGACTAGTCTGGTTTACGGGATCACATGGTTTGTGGAGATAAACAATAGGTACGTGTTGTTTTTTACATAGTGTGTGAGCAAGGTTAAA
>NW_008755455.1:0-1212 GCF_000715545.1 Opisthorchis viverrini | reverse complement strand
GAGAAAATCCAGTGCTGTTGTACTGTATCCGTATCGTGCACCTTCACAGTAGCTGTGCGGATTACCTTAAGAAGAAAGAACTGTTTGCTTTCAGAACAAGCTTTTTGAACAAGCTCTTACCCCAACTCTTGAAAAAGTCATTCTTTCGTGTTTCGCTCTGCTGACCTGTGTAAGTTTTGCTTCGAAACACAGAACAAACATTGGAAAGGGTTATTGACCATCGGGCCCTCCATCATTCACACGTCTGGGCTTATCCAATTCATTCCGTCCACTCTTCTCTCCCCCATTTGAACATGGGTGTAGGTGGGTCATTTCAGCGCTTGCATTGGCTGTAATAGCCGATCAGATTTTGGTTGTGATTGACAAGTTCTTTCTGGTTGGAATACCAGAATACGCGTATATTCGCTTACCATCAATGGACTGGGAGCAAATGTAATCGTATCGCTGTAATTTGTTTTGCAGGGACTTGGAATGTACGACCGATCACTACGGCGACGAACTGATTCCCACATATACGGACGTTTTTGGACTAACAAATACAGACAGGAGAACGCACGTTAAGTACAAAGGGTTAGAATGACCTCTGAGTTTATATGTCATGTAATTCCGTATGAACAAGCATGCTTTTTAATTTTTGAAATTCATTTGTGCAGATTAGCATCTTACAGCGCCACCCAGGAGACAAAAACAAACCGCTGAGTACTATTCCGAGAGGAAGGGTTCATAAACGAGTGTTTTCATCCTCATAAGAATAAGGTTTTCGAGGTGTGGTAGTTCGGGTTGGTCACATACCACGAAGCTCTCAACGTTCCACAAAGCCGAACAGCTTGGTGGATACCGCGTTTCATGTGACTGACTTATTCTGATAAATTGGGGATCTTGGGAACAACAACTTTCGGGTTGATTTAACTCTGTTGAATCGTCTTTCAATCTCTTCTAATTGGAGTAAGCCATACGTTGTTGCAGCATGCCGTCATCACTTGATTCCTACTGTCTTTTCTGAAGGCTTAGATCGCTTTGCCCAGGTTTCGCTGCACTCTAGTAGACGTTATTAGGATGTATTTGGGGTATACTATCTCCAAGAAACCCTATTCGAATTACGGGCGGACGAATTAAGCCACGAGGAAGCTGCTACCTAATTAACCTGCAAGATTCTAGACAGTAAACAGGCCTTTTAATGCCGCTTAAAATACCACGAAACGCCTCATCAGT
>NW_008755454.1:0-1212 GCF_000715545.1 Opisthorchis viverrini | reverse complement strand
CATAGACGATAATACTATTTTAGTACTAGAGAGCAATACTTGTGTGAGACAAATCTGGTCCTCTTAAAATCTATCTTTCCAGGACCTTTACCTACATGACTGAAAGTAAACTATAACGTATCAACCGTACAACCGACGGTAGACATACGTATAAAAACGAATTTGATTTAGCGGTTCATAGAAGGCGATTCTTTTGTGCATGCTTTTACCACCGCAAGTCTGATAAACAGCAAAATCGAATGCGAAAACCTTCCAAGATATCCGAAAATTTCCCTTAATAAAGCCTCTTTCGATCGTGCTTACACGACTTAAAACCTTCATCATAGCAACGAAAACGTCACTGACTTGCAACCCGACTAAAAACGTTTGGGGATATAAGGATGTGCATTTTTTGCAGGCTGCATGCAATACTTCCTTTTAATCGTGCCTATGAGAATATAAACAAAGGGGGCTGGTAAACTGGTCACGCTAGGTAAATTAAAGATTACTCAACCATTCGTGGTGTATTAGGGATATCAGATGTTCGGAGTTAAAACCCCGACACGGCTACTGGATACGAACCACTTTATTTCTAGGTGTTTTACAAAGAAGCACTTTTAGCGCCACTGGATTTCACAGTACCACGTTTGCGAGCAACTGAAAGTCAAGTATGTTTCAAATAATGCTATTTTTCCGATAAAACAATCGTTCAACTGGTAATTTGTTTGCATTTTGGAGGCGGTGTTCGCGTAATCGTAATATATTTAGCCATAGGAGGCATAGAGTGTCCGTTTTGACAGCTATGGGACTAATTTCTTTTGTTAATTACCTATTGAAAATTGTCGATGACAGTGGTGAGGTTTGAACACAAGCGTCAAATGATCAGCTTCAAGGGATAGTTTAGTTGATCTGATTGCTAGCTTTTTAAATGTTACCTCACTTTTTTCATATAACTTGATTTCACGTAACATTTGCGAGGGCGTGTTTTGTAGAAATCTAAGTGAAATGTTCTAAAAGGTATTTTTGTTACCATTTATATATCACATCATCTTCAGTTTTACGGTTGAAAATTAAATTGCTGTGGGCAGAAAATTATTCGCAAATGCGCTTATACATGGGGATATCTCAGACTAAATTTCTCCGCGGCCGATTATCCGTGCCCCATTTTCGTCTTTCCATACGCTAGTAATTCATTCGTCTCCAATTTATTTATTATTTATTATTATTATTATT
>NW_008755453.1:0-1212 GCF_000715545.1 Opisthorchis viverrini | reverse complement strand
ACCCAGACGAAGCTGTAGGACCCAGGCCAACGTACCCGGAAAAATAAATACCGTATACGTCATAGATCGGCCCAAAATGGTATTTGATCTCATTCCTTGGAGATTTTTTTACTGCGAAAAACTGTCCATAAGTCACCGCAATGAAACAGGCAAAGCACTCCTTTCTGTCGGATTCTGAGTTAAGGCAAGGAAGGTGTAACTGAATTTTCAGTAATATACACACTTTTTCTGGTTGCGCGGATAGCGTAAATGGTTGCGTAGTGTATGGAATTTTCGTCCGTGATGCCAGTCGGGGATAGGAGCAGGACAATCCAGACATCTGTTTTATGTGCACGCCAAATGAAGACATTTCGAGGCTAGTTTTACATGAAAAGTTATTCTGTAAAGAAACCTTTAGACACTATCAGAGCTGAATGAAAAAACCCGAAAGGCGAGTCAGTCACAGACAAAATGGGGCATTCGTTTTCTCATAATCACGAATGCATTAATCAATATGTAATGGAATTCACAATTTTTGCTTGATATTTTGTACAAAATGGAAACTCAATTTTTCGTGTGAGTCTAAACGAAACTCTTGAAAGCGACAAAATAACGACTGAATAAACAAAGTTTTTTTTGGATAGAAAATGTGCACATCAATCAAATTGAACTGCATGACCGTCAAATTTTACCGCTCTACCGAAACGTCCGTGTTGAGCTTCTGGACAAATATATTGCTTTAGGATCGATATGTTTTGTATTTTTAGGGCTTACCTAGCTTTGCATTTTACATGATTACTTTTCCGTCCGGAATTCTTGGGCCAGGCGAAAAAATTTGGTACTTTCCTGCCGCAAGAATGTCCCAAATACGAAGTCACATAGTTTTCTATCTTCAAGTGAATTTGGAGAGTACGTGTTACTTTGTTTCATGGGTGCAATTAGTCTTAATGCCTTACGTTTAGCCTAATGGTGTCAGAGCAAGCACAAGCGCTTAGTAACAGTAAATCAATTAAACCCCCGAGGATCAAAACATGTTTCGGACGAAACATTCTGAAAGCCACAGAAAAATCCGGGCTATTTATCTTGCTCTAATTGAGCGGACATCAGACTGTTACTGGAAACTCAAAGTATACGCCTAAAGGTTCCGTGGTGTCTTATCAGCTGTTTTAAAAATCGTACTGGGTCTGCACCCATGGGATCTCCCTCGACGGAACAACTGTACAAGGATTCTCA
>NW_008755452.1:0-1212 GCF_000715545.1 Opisthorchis viverrini | reverse complement strand
ATTTCTCATTGCACATGCTTGGTTCTTTACGCTATTTAAGACTTTCCATTGAAAACTGATGAGGAGGAAGTTTCGCACATAATCAATTAACACCCAAAAATAGCCGCGCCACTTTATCCTCATCCCCATAATTCGGAACTCAAAAGATGTTATCACAATCCCATTCTTCGTGGTACTTCATCGAACACAATGGCACGATAGACCTAAAAATTACTTCTTTGTTTACTCATCCCACCCTAAAATCGCACTCACGTGTGAATAGAAAAGAGCAAATCAACTCCATTTGTAGGTGTTTACTCAGAAAGAACCATCTGAGGTCTGTGTTGCGATCTGTGTTTTGTAAGCCTATTTTCCTGGAATGTTTTCCATTTTCAGACGCCATTGTACAGGACAACGTAAGTAATTGCTCTTTACCACCCTAATTTACATAACAAATGGAGGTTGAATACCGGACTGAGTGACTGAGGAAGTAGTGCAAGTTATACGACTGACAATTCATTTCCTGAGTATGTTTGGTCATTTATTGTCGAGGACGGACACTGTACATAAGGCGCAGATTTTTTGGACTCCTTAAAAAAACACTCCTTGGTCGTCTATCAGGCAGCCCAACAACGTACATTAGCAGAATTGACCACCTTGTTCCACCGAAAACTTGCATCGGCTGAGTGTTATCAGATCATTTACTCGTTTTCCTTTACACCGTGAGACATGCGAATTTACCCAAGTCTATCTCGGCACAAGATGGTCGCAAAACTTTCCCGCGAGAAGACCTCCACTTGGTATTTTGAGTTCAGTGGGCAGAAAGTAATATACAAAATGCACAACTGCGTGTTGTTGCTGGAGGCCGAAAACTGTTTCATCCCCACCTTTTCATTCACCTGTCTCAAGCTGTTGATACTGTTGCGACTGGTGTTATACATCTTTTAGTTAAGTGTTCAGTTCACGTTGAAAATATTGACGTCATGGAAAGCAGACTTTGGAATATTAATACTTTCGCGTGATTGCTTGAATATCCTGTTTCTGTTTCCGGAGAGCGAAAAATTGTCTTCTTCGTCCCTCATACCTCAGGTCTTAGGCTTTACCTTTTATTTGTCAGAGTATAGTCAGTAAACCTAGGTCAGAGTTAAAACTGGAAGAACAGACATAAAACCAGTATCTGTCTTCATATCCCATATTTTGTGAACCGTTTGTCAGATCTATCACATTCCTTTG
>NW_008755451.1:0-1212 GCF_000715545.1 Opisthorchis viverrini | reverse complement strand
GTCGCCTGGTTTTCGGAGTTTGGTTTCGACACTCAGTTCCTGTGCTAAAGGTATTTTTGGAATAGATTCTGGTGAAAGCTTTTGTGTGTGACACGGTGACTAATGGGCTAGACAACATGGCCAAATAAGGTGAACGAAGACGCTAATTCTTGCATGACTACTTAAAACAGGCGTTAAAGTTGGTAACAGCCAGTCATCAAAGTAGTTAGTTCGCTCAACAGTTTTTGTATTTATAATGGAACTTTTGATTTGATTCTTATGCAAATTTGTCAGATAACCGGAGAGGAAAAAGTAGCCAGTGAAACAAACAATAATATTTGGAAATCCTTTAGTCCTAATTCATTCCTTTGAACACAGATTTTATTGTGGATTCTTGATAATTAGCACACTGATTCCACCAGCAAGGCAGCAATCTCAGAAACCTTAACATCTTACGCTGAATGGCCAAAAGGGGGAGGTATCAGGATGGTCAGATTCCCGAAAAAACTTAGAACGCTGGGAGCTTACTGCGACCCTAAAACTTCGCCAGTTACAATAAGGAAGCCGGCAAGCATAGAGGCCAGCCAGTCATTCAATCACTTCAGCAAAACCTGATGAGTGTTCTTGCACGCCACAGAAGCACAACCGGTGTGTTCTTGCACGCCACAGAAGCACGGCCGGTTGTGATCAGCGTTCAGGGGTTTCATAGAGGCACGACAGATGTTGATGGGTGTTAACTGACGCCTGTCAGACAACTTGGATCAATATCGGAATGTACCCTCTAAACAGCGTGGGGCCGTCAAAACGTTTGCTCTCGCATTCAAACGCGCTCACTCAATCCCTTCTGTGAATCTTTTGTCCGGCAGTTGGGCACTGGAGCGGGTCAGTAGCGGATACTACAGACTGGCGAATCAGCAGGTATAACAGATTCACTTTTAGAACTCTCAATTTTGTGAAGAATTTTTTGCCGACGCGTTCATCCCAGATACACACACCAGTCAATAAAGGCTGCGAACAGTACTGGGGTATTCTTCTGAAAAATAATTCACGTGTTCAGTACCATTCCAAATTGAATTTTCACAAAAAAGCATTTACCCACTTCTACGAAAATTATTTATACAGGTGTTTGTAGTAGTGGATATTTGAAGTTTATTGTGGTAATAGTTTTCTACTTATTTCTACGCCTCTGCCTTACCGTGTTGTCACGGTTTGCGCACCTCAGCGACCCACTGA
>NW_008755450.1:0-1213 GCF_000715545.1 Opisthorchis viverrini | reverse complement strand
GTGTGTGTACTATGTCTGGATGATGAAGTTTGGGGTGGTTTGACCCAACTAGGGCAAAAGTGGCAACCCCTTGCACTGTGAGACTCATACAGTACCCTAAGGCTACCAAACGCATAAATGTCTTTTTCATTTTTTTAGAGCAAACGGGAGGACAGCTGTCATTCGCTTGTATTCCTTAGGGTTGTGAGACAAGTGATAACCGGAACAAGGCCAATCCAGCTACAGACAAACGGCAACGGTGCTTTATTTGGTTTTCCTGAATTAAAGACCAGGTCCAGAACCACCAGCGATGGGCGATACGCCCGTGCTACTGAAAGGGTGGCGAGTATACGAATGCACCGTGGTGCAACGTAACAGGGTGACCTTCCCTCCCGTCCACCGCACGAGGTTTTCATCCCTCGTGCATGCTACCGGATCTGCAATGTGACACGCCACCGGGCGGTCATAATTGCGGTTTGTGCATTAGTAAATAACTCCAGCACTAGATAGTTTATCTGGTCGGGGGGAAGGTTAGGCCAGTAAAACGGCTCAGTCATTTCGAACAAGCAAACAGCAAGCAGCCACTGAAAGGGGCAAGTCGCGGAAGCAAATGAAAAATCAACTACCTCTTGGGTAGAGGTAGAATGGAGATGTTCAGAGCCTGTGTCCTATGGCTAAACAAAGGCGAAGCATTGGTGTAAACCGCCCCGTCAAGAAGAGGCACACCAGTGTTTTGTGTGTGCATGAATGAGTGGGCTGTGGGGTCAAAAAAGTATTTCCCTCGCAGCGCATTTTCAGACCCACCATTCAATATGCGCGCGCTGCGCGTGTTCATGGGATGCAGAATTGTTCGGAACGTCAAGGAACTTAGGCTTCAGTTTGGCTAATGTTAGTTAAATTCAGCCAAAGCAAAGCGCCGGACATTAAATAGAGCTGACAGAGTTTCTCAGGGATGGGACCAGGCTTGAAAAACTAGGAATAATTTGGCCGGGTACAAAAGCTCAAGGCTGGAAGAAGGAAATGGAACCAGGTCAGTGGAGACGGGCTTTACGACAATTACGATGACAGGTGCCAGACATCCTTTGAAATTCACTAACGCTTCAGAGAGCTGAAAAATATTATCACAGGAAGTGAATCTGCGTAAAAGAGATGGATAAAGCGATAAGTTATAGACAAAAACACACGGAAGGGTGGTTGTCGCACTTTTGGGTTAATGCTAAGGGTTTGAGGCTGG
>NW_008755449.1:0-1213 GCF_000715545.1 Opisthorchis viverrini | reverse complement strand
GGTACATCGTAAACGCCAAATTTACCGAACTTCCTCACCGCATTCACATTACTGATGCAAACCAAGTATTCTATTCTTAACAGAAAAGACCATCTACCCTTAGATTTACACAGAAAAATTTGCCAAATGCTGATTTACAGTCGTTCATACATATTTTGCTCAAATGCCCCACAATGCTCTAACCACGCACGTTACATTTATTCTTGTGCATACTATGCTCTCACATCTGGAGCGGTGCGCGAGCATAGAGATTTTTGTAATCCCTCAGCTGGACTCTCTCTAACTTCTCTCGAATATCTTCCGACCATCCGCGCCTGCTTCTTATGTACGTTTGTCCAAAGGGTTATGGTTCACATGCCACGTAGAACGTTTTTAAACAATGAAGAGCATAATAACATTGTTTTCCTGTGACGTGCAATTTGTAATGTTTCTGCTGAATCCATTCATCTTTCGAAACGATTATCCAACGAACGGGACTGTTAACGTTGATATACGTCATAGAAAATCAGGTGCGTTTGGCAAACGCCGTCATCACGGTTCTTTCGTGAGTCACGAGGTTTGCTCACTGCTTGTGTTACTTTGTTAAAGCAGTGCCTTTTTGCAACCCACTAATGTTTAATTACCAGCACACGCAAGACGCCGTTAAATTCCATGATGCCGTACACAGTGAAGTGAAATTGATCAGAACCATGTGGTTGGTTGAGCCCGATCGGGTTGTCCCCATCAGTATATTGCTGAACGAGGATGGTTATTGTCACCCACTTCAATAGCGTAATACCGGTTGCCAAATAAATGTATGCAGATCGAGACTAATAGTGTAGATTCTATATCGAGACTTTTGGTGCGTCATAACAATAGGGTAAACCAGTTGAATTTTCCGTGCGACGAAAGTGAGAAATAAAGACCACGGACGAAATGCGATAGCAACTTTCCTACAGCTTCCTGGAACTGTGGTGGTTAGTGACGGAAACCGTTTTATGGCATAGGCACGTGTCCATTTGGCTTCAATGTAATTGACGGTTAAAAAAGACCGCTTGTCTATTGATGATTACCGCGAATTGGGAGGCATGAAATGCTTCACACGATGACAAAACTTTTATTAGACAGTTGAATATTGCAGAAGCATTTTGAGTGCAACGAGCATTACTGGGTGGGTTACACATATTTTGCGCAATGTGAAGTATACCCCTATTTATAGGCTTGAATTTTTTGC
>NW_008755448.1:0-1213 GCF_000715545.1 Opisthorchis viverrini | reverse complement strand
TAAGGATTCCTGGAAACTGCAGAATGACGCCCAAAATTCATCACACTAGTAATCGCTGGCTCCAGAATGCCCATGCATCACATGTAAATTTGGCCTTGCCGTTGAAATAGCAGCAACTTAATTGTTTGAGCAAAGTTGCTCATCTCACAAAGCATAGGATATTCCAGTTGAAACCTCAGAGGCTCGTAGAATGTCATATTGTGCACAACGAAATATTTTAGTAAGAAATCGGAGGCGTCCGGTGTGAGGAAAAACAACTCAACACCTGGTTTGTCCTGGCTATAGTCAGTGAGAGCATGTTGCAGAGGGATGTTTGAGATAGCTTATTAAATTTGTAGAAAAACAACCTGTCCCTTTCAAACTGATCAAAGTTTAAACAGACGTGAAAACAAGTAAAAACACAATAACTTGCCAGAAACTTTGTATCTCTCTAAACACAATACTGTTTTGAAAGAGAGACATTAGACACAGTTGTATTTCCCAGCGACAGTACGCAAATTACGAGGGAAAAAATATCAAGCAAACTTCATTAATATTCGAAGAATTTTCCGTTAGCGACCATCTTGGTAAGCATGCAAATAGCGCGGCTATAAATTTGTCGCAACCTTAAATTGCAGCCACTTACATTTGCACGGAAATACTGCAGTTTTTGTGCACTCATCTACAATAGGTCAGAAGTGGTCTGGTGTTATCTGAATATATCGGTCGTGCTTCATACAAATTGAGTCTTCATTTAGTTGCTGAAATGTTAATGGGATCAAAATTTTAAGAACATGTATAAATTTTACACTCAAACCTTGACATATATGACTACATAATCCAATGAAGAATTATGCAAGGATTCGAATCCACATAAATGCTTTCAGTTTACTTGTCAGGATTGCCATGTCTTACGGGCGTGCTGTAATGAATACTGTAATGCGTACACCGTTTTCAAGAACAGTTGGTTGTTGGTACTCGAAAGATATGTGCCCCTGAAATTTCAGCGAGTGTAGATAAAATCGGTGTGCAGGAAAACACATGGTAGGATTTCAGAGGAAATAATTTATCTATGGTGTCATGTTTGGTAATGAATGCGATAGAAGAGCCCATTAATACGTACCGACAGGATACTACACGCGAAAGTGTCAGGTTTTTGGAAGTGCTGTCGAGTCCTCACCTTAAGATTAGGTTTTCAATTTGATCTCAAATGTATGTTATCAAAAAACATCTC
>NW_008755447.1:0-1213 GCF_000715545.1 Opisthorchis viverrini | reverse complement strand
GGCATTGGACCACATGGTAACCATTGGAAAACATCCTCACTTTTACACCCTGGTGTATTCACAGCACTTCCTTCGTCAAAAATCATTCAGACTCATGCTCTAGGTGCCTGACCCACCATCGCACCTTTGAAAGAAACTCGGTAAGCACAAGACTGTTCACTTTACGTACAACACCTCATTTTCTTTTCTACTTCTCCCTACTCAGATTCTCTCTTCTTTTCCAATAAGATTATTGCTTTATACGCAACAAGCACGATCCTGTGGATACAACAATTTGCACGTGAATATCCATGAAGCCTTTCTCAGCGTATGTCGTATGACCGTGGTAATTTACTTCCAGAAAGTCTTTATGAAAAGAACAAGATGATGGAGGAGTCTAGTATAACCTCCCAAAAATAGTCTGAAGCGCCTGAACAAGCAACGTCAAGCAAGCCAAGTTAGGTGGAATTTGGTTTTAAGCATGACACTTCGTGAGCATTAAGTGGACCTCATTCCGAAAAGCCTGTTCCAAAGGTTGCTCGCCTTTTGTTCACTATGAATTGGTACTCATTTAGCGTGCATAGCAATGTCGCAAAATCTGCTACATTGTAATGTGTGTGCTTGAGTGCTCTAGTGGTCCTCGGGCTATATTGGCTGGAATTTTGTCCTTCAAGGTTCAACAATGACGAGAACAGAAACAATTAGACAGAAAGATGGAGGTCATATAAAGGGGTGGTCTGGAGTTCGAGTTGTGTTGTTCTGTCCCCTAGTTGCGCGAAGGCAGTTGAGCATTTTCTTCCGGTGATTGAAATTCCGGTATTTATTGATGAGCTCGAGATGGCTCAGTGGTTAAGGTGCGAACTTACTGACAGGAAGGTTCGTAGTTTTGGACCCGACTTCTGCTCCTCGACTTCTCCTGTCTAAGCTTGGACAACTTTACAGTACCTCAGCCCTCGTGCTTCCTTCGGAGGGGGGATGACAGCTAGGGACCGAATGGGTGCTACAGTTGGATAATTCGTTCATTCATTGATTTGTTGACGCAGCATTACTGCTTTTTCCGAGGAAGAATCTTAAACGAAAGGGATATTGTAGGACAGCTCAGTTTGCTAGTTTAGCTATCGACCGTGACTGCCAGCGATTTGTCCAATGCGATTTATGAGCCCAGCACAATTCCATACGCATCCGCTTTGCATAGGATCATTACGAATTGAGCATCTTTGCCTTACCGGTTGAG
>NW_008755446.1:0-1213 GCF_000715545.1 Opisthorchis viverrini | reverse complement strand
ACATAAACTTTAAGTTAAGCAAGACTTGTTGATTTGGGTTTGATTAGGCCAGCAATATCACCAACTTTCTTGGGTTCTGTTAGACTTATCGGTATTCTCTTCACTGGCGGTCGACTCACAGGACAAAATAACGAGTATGTTGACTCTCAAACGGAGCGTCAAACGAGAACTGCTTTCCCATTTTCTTCACTGCAGGCTTGACTAAACGCAAGACATCCTTTGCACAACACACTCAGCTGAGGGATACCGTAAACAGATAGTTAATTTTGGTCTCAACTCGCCCTCATCTAATTGTTTAATTCTGCGTGCATCCGATCTATTGTTACGCTATGCAATCAGGATCATATAAATACGTAAACTGTGCCTATATCCCGATGTGGTCACCATGGTATTTGGCATTCGAGAGCTTATCATCGCCTACTATTTTATGGCAACCTGAGATGAATTTTCTCTGGGGGGAACACTAACCGTGGGGGGTAGGTTTCTGAAAAAGGCCCGTTGTTAAGACTCATTCAAAATTATTCATAAACTGGCCCACATTGTTCACTTAATTATGCATACAGAAAACGCGTATGAACATGTGTTTTGTACGAAAATTCACTCAAATTGATTAGCAATGACTGATCAACTTCTGATCATTTGGGTGTATTTTGTTCCAGCTGTTGATTTCCTTGCCCTACAAACATCACCTGCACGTTTACCTGAAGGATTTATAGAAACGTGTCAAAGAGAAAGACACTCGAAAGATTCCCTCATGGATGTTATCATCAATTGGCATGCATGAAATTAGAGTGTCAATATTAGGGTTGCTCACGCTTAATAGATTGTTCCTGACTCACAGAAACAACGGAGATTTTGGCTCCCTTGTGTAACCATAATACCCTAGTATCAGTCCACCCATATATGCTTGGATTTCCCCCTCCCAATTCAGGGTGCATCACACTTAGTTGAAGGCAAGTGCCTCACGCCTAATTTGACCTCCCACAGGTACCTCTCACTTTATGCTTCCAGCATAATATGGCCGACTAATAATCTTATCTTTGCAACAAGAATCGATGAAACTTACCTCATCGTCCGGAAAGACAATAAGTCCAACTGCACCGTGGTCGGCGAAGTAGACGAAGACGTAATCATCTGAACCACTGGCAAATTGGAAAAGGGGAAGATGATCGTGTAGACTGGTCTAAAGTTTAAGTATGCTCATTCAAAGGAA
>NW_008755445.1:0-1213 GCF_000715545.1 Opisthorchis viverrini | reverse complement strand
ACCGGCCTGAATTCAGCTCTCCAGCAGCACCACTATTCACTACCAGCGCCAGGCGATCTATTCACTGTTCTAAACGGTGGGAAGTCTTTGCAAAAAATCGACCTGGCGGATGCGTACCTTCAGATTGAAGTCGCACCAGAATCACGCCCACTACTCACAATCAACACACACCGTGGGCTATATCAGTACAACCGTCTTCCATTTGGCGTCAAAATTGCCACTGCAATCTTCCAGCAGTTGATGGACACCATCCTCTCTGGCATTCCAGGTGTGGCCGCATACCTGGATGATGTACTGATTGTCGCTGGCTCTCCCGCTGAACTGCACACGCGAATTGATATGGTGCTTAATCGCATCCAGGACAATGGTCTCCGCCTCCGTTCCGAGAAATGTCAATTCTTATGGAAAACGGTGAAATATCTCGGGTTCATCTCCGACGCTTCTGGTCGCCATCCTGGCCCGGAGAATATCCGAGCTATACTGCAAATGCCGCCCCCTAAATATGTCTCATCCTTACGCTCTTTTCTGGGGCTGCTCAGTTATTATTCGTCATTCCTGCATGCGCTGCATGACATTCGGCCTCCGTTCAATCGATTGCTTGGAAAGGACGTCCCCTGGTGTTGGTCGAAAGAATGTGAGGAAGTTTTCTGCAAGCTGAAAACCATGCTCAGTTCTGATATGCTGGTGATCCACTACGACCTGAAACTACCGATTATTGTGGCAGTTGACGCCTCCAACTGTGGAGTCGGTGCCGTCATCCTACACGTCTTCCCAGATGGATCAGAGAACGCCACTATGCATGCGTCGAAATCGCTAACTCCAGCAGAACAGCGATACGGCCAAATGGAGAAGGAAGCGTTGGCATTGGTGTTTGCGGTTGGATGGTTCCACAAAATGCCGTATGGTCGCCGTTTCACTCTAATCACCGATCACAAACCGCTGCTCTCCATCTTCGGTTCAAAGAACGGTGTTCCAGCGTACTCTGCCAAACGCCTGCAAAGATGGGCTCTGATTTTTCTGGGGTATGACTTCGATATTCATTACCGGCGCACCACCGACTTCGGCCAGGCCGACGCGTTATCACGCCTGATTAGCAACCAGCCAACACCCGAAGCAGACACGGTCATTGCGCAGGTTGCTTTCGAGGACTCAGCCGATCTCCAGTTGGTTCAGTCCATTCAGGCACTCCCCATGACGGTAACAGAGGTTCAAA
>NW_008755444.1:0-1213 GCF_000715545.1 Opisthorchis viverrini | reverse complement strand
GCTACCAATATTTCAACACATTACCAAGTAAAATACTGATGCATATTAAATCTAGTGACTACCGTTGCTTCATTTTGGTGTCTGCACCTCTGATAGAGTCGTTTCTGAAGTTTGTGGTACCCATAACTTTGTGGTACGCAACTGGAAGACATTAGCCAGCCCTCCAAACAAAACCAACGGCAGCCACTTATAAACGAAAACACGTCAAAATAAAGAGGATTAATCTAATCTCTTCGTTTTCGTCTGATTGAGGCTGTTCATTGATTTCATTTTATCGATTCAAATTTTCTTTTGCTTTGGCACCTTCATCCATTTTCTGTGAAGGGTTCTTATTGGGTGAAGAGGTTATCAATGCATATGGATGCCTTAAGCAGTAAAACTACACGTCTGTGTGATCCGCTCAAGCCTCTGCATTACTGGTGTCCAGCAAAGGAGAACGCCTGGACTGATAAGCACAATAGTTAGAAAAATTGGTTGGACAACTGTTGATTCCAGTCCGAACTGCCGGCCTTCGACAGGAGTGTGGATTGTGAATGTTGAGTTCTCTGTGGCGTTAGACGTGCCTGAGTGTTCATCTCTACTCAAGTATCATCTTTCCGCTGGTTCTGACGACCGTTCACCTGCTGTTTTGAAGAAAAACAGTTAATTATGTGGCCAGTCCCTTGTAACATGTTTGCATCGATTTGTAAGGATGGGACCTTCCCAGGTAACTGGAGTGGTTTGATAGCAATGACAATCTTCTAAATGGGTTCTCTTAACGACTAACGTAACCATGAAGGCGTCAGTTTTTTCCGCTTGTAACAAAGATGCTGGCGTCGGTGTCAACGTTAGAGTTTCTGTTCCCGACCACGGTAATGAAGACGTATTACTTTGGTCATTATTTTGTGTTTTTGAAAGTCTTCAACATAACTCCACTTGCTGCCGCATAATACCAGCTAAAAAATACCTCTGTTTTGAAATTTTGTAAATTATTTAACCATACTGTCACAAACGGCACGTTTCCAAAGAAGGGTTATTTGACAGTTTTTTCCCAGACCAAAGCAGTTTTCAATTTCATTTATCCGGATACTATGAATATGACCAGACAAAAATAAGAGCCAGATCTAATATTTACTATTTTTACTCTAGAATAACGCTAATATAATGGAATTCGGTGAGTTTCTCCTTAATTTATAACCTCAGCCCGCTCACAGCCAATTACAAATTAAAAAAA
>NW_008755443.1:0-1213 GCF_000715545.1 Opisthorchis viverrini | reverse complement strand
CGTTTCATTTTTTAATTTTGTGTAATAATTTTTAATAATTTTTTATAATCCATTTGCATAAATCTATCAAGATTACGAAAAATGCAAAACTTTTCATCACCATAAAACATCAACCACGGTGAATACTGGTGCTTCAGTAGCATACAACCTTGTCAATTTATTTGAGTAAAACCATAAAGTCTGAAGAAGGAGGGAGTGGGACACAGAAGAACTGGGGCTAACCTACAACAGACATTTGGGCTGCCCATACCTCCAACGCCCAATCGGACAATCTAGATAGAAAGACCACTGACCTCAGTTACTCCCCATGTCGTTCCTAGTGACCGTCGAAGCACAGGGAGAGTCACTCACGAAGACCGGGATGTCCCAGCTAGAGTGCACGAAGAGTAACTAGCAGCTTATTTTGTCAGCAACATCACGATACGCGTTGCCAGTAAGTAGCCTATTGCGGTTAGTTTGTTAGCGTGGGGTGCTTTGCATGGCTCCCAATTGAATGTCATTTCAACGACAACTTACCATTCCCACGTAAATGGCTTTCAAATCTGACAAACCCAAATTTTCAGCGCCCCTGATTTGGGCAAGAGCCTGGCGTGGCCACTGTAACTTAAGCGAGGTGAAGGGACCATTCGTAGTTGACAACAGTTAAGCGTCAAATAGTAGCCAGTGTTGCGCTAAACCAATGATTTGAAAGAGTTCAAAATTTGGGGCGCGCTAATTATGCTAATTCGGCCTTGTGTCTTGGTTATTTTGCTACGGAACATCAGTGTATTCGACTTTTATTCAATATTCAAAACTTGAATGTATTTTGTACTAAACGCCTGAACAGCAGAAGTCCGCGCAAAGTGCATATGACTACTGGCAGTCCAAAGTCTACAGCAAGCGCGACGCAGCATATAGACTGACGAATTCAGCTAAGAATACAACAGATACTTGAACAGTTGCACAATTACTCCACGCAGGTGGGTGGTGGATCGAATACTGAATTCTGCTGCATCAAAACGTGATGGATCGTTTGCATCTCCTGTAAATACCACCAGTAAATCGAAAATAGTTCCGGACAAACCACTTGCAGTTTGTTACGGTTGTTGTGGTAGTTTACATGTCTTGCGCCGAATGTGCCTTGGAAAACTTTTGAAGCAAACTTTTACAGGGTGGTGAACTTATGCCTTTCCATTTATCTATCCTCCGGTAAAAAATAAATCAAATATCGAGA
>NW_008755442.1:0-1214 GCF_000715545.1 Opisthorchis viverrini | reverse complement strand
TTTCCAATAATCTTGTTTCTCTGTACCATTTTTCCTAGTTACGACTCTCCGCCTAATGATGGACCGGACCATTCAGATGCGGTCAGCGATCAGTCGCCGCACCAGGCCGAAGTTTCCGCCTAATGCATGTGATCCCCGCTCTTTTCCGGTCTCCACCTCAGTGCGCACTGCAGTGTGAAAGATGGTTTATGCTCTTCCACCTTTGCTTGTCTTTGGTGCACTCTTGTATAAATTTCAACAGACATTAATTACAGCACCATTTGCAACCACAACAATGTATTTTCTCATCTCCTGCTGTCTGAACTCAGACGTAACTAAATCGCATAGCTACGGTGCTCCTTCGGTTCATAGCTACCGTGTAACGCGGAAAAAGCCAGAAGGTATGAATACTGCCAAGTTGGGGTTCGAACCACTCGTTGTCAGTAGCTCGCGCCTTATCCGTCGAACCACCTCAAGCAGTGGCTGGTCCAGTTTCTTCAACATGAGCATACTGTGATGTCTACCGGGGGCTGCTCTTCGAAGGAGAAACGATTCTTTACAACAGCTAAGCATTCTGCCTCAAATTTTTTTCTGCAATAATTGGGATGCCTGAATAGTGGTGTTTCTAAGAAATGGACGTTCTGAGTAGCTGCAGAGTAATTCCGAAAACCTCATGAGCTTCCATTGAGAAATGTGGTGGTCAATGTCCTTGAGGGGTACGTATTTGGCAAGAATTTAGTTTGCAAGAACTCGGTGTCATTTCGCTCGTCTGCTCCAACAGTGCATGTCATTGGGTTGGCCAGGCTCAAAGAATAAGGATAAGCAAGTTAACGAGCAAATTTGACCGATTCGATCGACTGACGAAGTAGTAAACTCGCCCGGGCTTAGTGGCAAATTTCTACGTGCTCCTCGGTCGTGGTCGCATCCAAAGTGCACACCAAATTTCTTTAGTTCGGTTTGTGGGCAATTCAAAAGTAGCGGGACAGTCGTCCAAAACCCTAATAGGTCGTGCACCACCGGAAAATTTTGTGTAGTGTGCTGAAATGAAACCCGTTCGCTTTATTGATTGCTACAGTAATCTTTCACTTGAATTGCGACATCAGAGTAGCTATGGGCAGTGATGAAATACACTCACTTGCGGTTTATATGGTGTTGGTGGGAGATTCAGTCGAATCTCTCGTTTTTATATTTTTCACCTGGATGAGTTTTAGGAAACGGGTGAGGGATTGTCAACG
>NW_008755441.1:0-1214 GCF_000715545.1 Opisthorchis viverrini | reverse complement strand
AAAACTATTGGGATTACTGATTGTTCGTCGTCTCAGAGCTGCATGCTTCACATTGACATGTTAGCATCAAATGGAATTTCAACCAAGGTAGATCTGCGTCGGCAGTCCATTGTTAGAGCAACGATATACATATAGACAACCCAGAATGTTGGTTTTCGTTGATTTTTAGGGTGTTCGAGCCTGTCAATCGGTCAGAGTTGTTCGCCACTCTTGCTTAACAGACGTTTGCTTGCCCAGACACTTGTCAGCTTAATCGGGTCCCTATATTATCATACTTCTTGACACATGAGAGCAGACCATGAGCTCTCTTTTAGTTTCCCTGCAAAGTGGTACCTGACTAGGAAGTTCACTATCTCCATTCTTGTTCAAATTCATCGTCAATGAAAAGATTAGGTGAACGCTGGAAGGTCAACCAAATCCCGGCGCTCAAATCGATACTGGTAAGCACCTTGTCTATCTGCAGTACGCAGACGACACCGTCCTCATGTTTGCAAAAAAACCTAACCTCTGTTGAATAAAGTGACCATCTTACCATCTTTCGGCATGCGGCTTGCGACTTCGTGCGATGTCACACTTTACGACATACAGCCTCTGAACGTGCAAAGCAAAGAGAAGTATTCGATGCTGTGGAGAACCCCAAATACGCCGGTAGTTGCATTTACCCCAACAGAATTGCATTTGATAAAGTCAGTGCAGGAATAGCGAGGGCTAATTTGTCACTTATGTCGTCCAAAAGGTAAATCAAAGGGTCTCAAGGGTTGCGTACATTGGGCTACAGTAAGTGTTGTACCACTGTGCGGTTGCGAGACACGGCCTCTATGGGCAGATTATGTGAGGCACCTTCAGATTTTTCAGCATCGGTGTTTCAGAGTCGTTGCTAGTGTCATATGGCGTCAAAGGGTTCACATAAAGCAGTTTGAAAACGGGTATTTAGTTGTGCAGCAGGCACTTCGGTTGTGGAAGGCATCCAGTAGTGGCTCGGCTATGTGCGATGCACCGTCTACCTAGATGAGTGTTGTTTTTCGAGCCTTCTTCAGAATGGAACAAATCACGAAGTGGACAATGCGTGATCCAACAGGAGGACGTGAAAAAGATTACGTAGAGTTTGAGTGTTGTCGGTCCGGTCTGTCTTTCAGGATGGGCTATCCGCGATACCCCCTGAGCTTGGCTGGAGACATTGCCAAGAATGGCGGCTAATCGACGTCAGTGGCGTT
>NW_008755440.1:0-1215 GCF_000715545.1 Opisthorchis viverrini | reverse complement strand
ACGTTTTACTGTAATGAGTATGCAGAGCGACGGATGATGATTATCAACTTACAAGCGCCGAAATAGACAGTAGCCCCCAAGCAGATCAGCGACAGGCTGTAAAACATGCGGTGACAATGCAAGTATCCAGGCGGTGAAGTAAACGCATATCTAGTCGGTTTATGGCTTATCGAAAGTGAGTAAACGTTCATACGAGTGCGCGTTGAGCTGCTATAATCCATCAAACCAGTAGTTCGTCTACACTCATTTTTACGAGTTAGTTGGCTGTAAATTCAGAACTGCAGGTGTAAATTCTCCCTTTGTATCGAACTTGGCTAAATATGAAACGTGTGTAACTTACTAACCCTAAGGATGCTTGACTGCCTGTTCCATTTAGTTGTTATGGTATCCAGCAAACCTTCGGAGCTTCCCATCCTACAGTCTTCATGTTGCTATCAGGTTAGAGGGGATGGCAGTGGAGTTCCTTAGCTCACGTAATGTACGCAGGAAATACAAGACATGGTTGGTCATACTTTTCGCTCCTAGAGTTATCGGCACTATTGACTTCAGATCACTTTTGCTGTCCTCGCATGGGATGTCTCTGCAGGTTGGTTTAGGGGGTGACCACTCGTTAGAAGATAATCGTGGATAAAAAAACAAAACCAATGATTAACTGTCAGTGTTTCGTTTCCAAGTCATTCCCTGATTTTCCTTGGACAGTGATCATTCTGCTCGCGGTTGGGCAAAACGTACTGACTTAGGCAGGCGGTACTCGAGCATTCTGAGAATTCTAACAAGCCAGTGCAATGTTTCAAGAGTCTTCAACACGCGCCGTTCAGTACCAATCCTGGTCGCAGCGGACGTGAGCCACACTGTGGAGTATCGAACCCAAAAAATCCTTTGGTGCGTGCTGTTCACGTTTCTGAACGTTTCTCAACCAAAGTAAGGTATGCATTACCATTTACACTTGACAAATGTGGGGATATCTCACTGATAACAAAAACGATCACTCTTATCTTTCCAGAACACTGTGAGTTATGCGACTGCGAAAGTAAACGAATTGGTCAAATACATTGATTGCTGCATCTGCGTTGGGTTCTGCAGGGTGGGTCACGGAATTGTTATGTTGGAGAACTTGGGCCCATTTTCCATTTGACTATCGCTTGAAGGTGTGTTGTGCTGCGTCACGTACACGTGGGTTAACTACGAAGCCAGTGTCCCTGTACCTCAAGAAAA
>NW_008755439.1:0-1215 GCF_000715545.1 Opisthorchis viverrini | reverse complement strand
AGCAACGGTTTGGCATCCCTAGATAATTCATCTTACGCAGGACGAAGTATACTATAAGTTAGTTCTCGCCAGATATGGGTAATCGGTTTGAGGTAGAGTCCCGCATAAACATACAACAGTGCTTTTCCAATAAATGACCAGAATTCATGTCTGACCGATTTCTATCGACTCCATTATACTCCTGTACTCAGCTTTATTGGGTGAGTTTCACGCTCGTTGTGTAGGTCAATTCTTCCCACTTGTTGATCTTTGCTCTTTTCTTTCCTTGAAAGGAAAATGCGCTCAAAATCCCAAGATGAAATTTTGGTCCCTTCTTGAACAACTCACACAGCATCTATGGGGTAAAGCATCCGCTTTGTTGACTGGTCTTCTTAATCATACTGTGTCGAGTGTATTTAAACGCACGACAGAATATACTGAGCTTCGCGGGTTGTTGAAATTCACACTCAGATGAAAACAAAGCAAACCTTTAATCTGTCTTCACAGCTGACAGCCAATATACGATTCCGCCGTATGAAAGCAAACCACAAAAAGTGAATAAGATTATGCCGAACAGTTTTTCGGTATGCAAATGAGGTTCACAGTCACAAATTTAGGCGAGCATCACTACGATATTGGAGCTGTTTTCACGGAAGTGATTACTCAGCTAAGGACGATAGATTAGGCTGAAAACGGCACACGCAAACAAACGCTTTGTTGCCTCAGCCAAATTTTACCAAACTGTAGAGCCTAATGTCCGTTTCTCTATGAGATTTTCAAACTTTCGGAAGACCGGAGTGATGAATGTCCTCCATCAAGCATTTACAACAAATGTTTGCGTTAAAATGTGTGAATTCGGTCCAGCTTGGGGATTATGGATTTCCGGACAGATTTCCAGACACGCCAACATTACACATCAAACTCGATCGTTCTATGTACTTTGTAGTTGCCGCTTTGGTTAAAGCGTATGTCTACGAGCAATTGATTACGGTCGCCTAAATTTATAACGGTGGTCGGTTTTCAAAATAAAAACTATACACTAGGAACCAACATAGTTTGCAGGTTTGCAAGAAAAGAGAAAGTCAGCTTGACACATATTCTTTCAACACATATGGCATTCGGATCCAGCTGTCGAACAAAAAGTTATGTTGAACACTGTGACCAGAACGCAGCATGTTCGTTGATATCAAAGTAATTTAATCGACGCGGATGAAGTGTGGGACCCGTGAAGACTGT
>NW_008755438.1:0-1216 GCF_000715545.1 Opisthorchis viverrini | reverse complement strand
AATCGGTGATAATCCGTGACCTTGAGATTTCGCTCAAAATGCCATGAGCGAGTTGTCACCGAAAGGAGAAAATAGATTAGACTACCTCATCGTAAAGTCATAACGTCGAAAACTCTATAGTTTCAGCAAAACTATTTTGTGTTTGTTTCTGGTGAGAAACAGCTATATCGCTGAAAGTTTAAAGTTGAATGCACTCCAGTGGTTAGGGGGGAATATTGATAAAAACGAAGCCCCACAAAATTAAGACGGACTAGAGCGCTCTCTGTATCTAGCGCTTTACAACTGAAATAAAACACTTGAGGAAAAAAATTTTTTCGACCCCAAAATTTTGAGGAGCATTCCGATCGGTGGCCGTGGATCAGCATAAGCAGCAGGTTGGTGACCCTATTTCGGGGGTGGTTTTGTTGAGGAACATGTTGCTACACTGATATAATTCCTCGCATCCTTCGAAAAGCGCCGAACAGTTTATTCAAGGAAAGCTCTTTGAAATTTTCCACGAAAGATGCAAAAATGCCATCGCTCTTGATTGTAAATGGCCGTAAATCGACCACGGAAAACAAAAGCTAGCGAGAAATCCCACGAAGATAGTGAGCTGAACGCATTTTCAGGTTACCAACTGCAAGCAAACTCTAGTCGACCAGGTGGTTCAATGAGGGCAGACAGGCTATCCAAACGTTAAATCTTACCATCATGCTCTCAGTCATACGACGGTAGTGATTTCGTTCTGCCAAATTTTTTCAACCCAATGGCTTACCGAACAGCACCTAATCACGCGCAGTACCGTCTTTTGAATAATAGCAGATTGAAGCCAATTAACTGCATAAAGTTGTTATCACTTAAGACGGAAATCGATACTTCTGTGATTATCGAACGGTTGTTTTTAGTAACTGGCTGACAGTTTGATTTCATTATGGCAGTAGAATGTCTTAGGCCCAGCATCTTGACCTTTATTAGTGTTCTAGTCGGGGAGAACGTTTGCAGCCGCATATGCTTGGCCATCTTGCAGCAGGTAACGTTATTCGAACGCTTCCACGACGTCGTGGATATAGTAATGCTTACGTTGCTGACAGATTTGATTGAGGCGCTTAAAGGTATTTGTGCATGGCATTTGGGTATAAATGATCCATTAGCCGCTCGACACTCTTAGCCACAAAACCGTAACCTGTGGCGTGACGCTTCTTTTGCCGAAATGTTGCATTTGGTTGCGTATGTGCTC
>NW_008755437.1:0-1216 GCF_000715545.1 Opisthorchis viverrini | reverse complement strand
CGAGGGTTCTTAGGCCGAGCACATGATCGTTGTGCAGCACTAATGGTTCGCTGCCGTTTATTTAGGATTTGTTTGAAGCGATTCTACGAAGAACAGAATGGAAGTGAATGGGTTTGGAAACTGACAACAGGAAGCCAGTGACATCGGTTGGTAGCCATATCATACGGCGTATTAACCAGTCTTACTGGGGATCACGGGGACCACCGTGTCCAGATATTTCGCAATCTTTTTAGTGAAATCTTGACAAGTCATTGGATAATCACCGCTCCGCTCTCATCACTCCGATTTAGGCATGGAAACTAACATTTCTTCCGACAAACGATGGTCTGGCATGTGAAACAGTTGCTCAGTGCAACTTTCGAAAACATGCCTCCACTGGAATACCCGCTTTCTAACTGTCTTTTAACGAATTCACCGAGGTCTAACCACATGAGATCACGATCGTCGATGAAGTGAAGATATTCCAGCTCCGCTACCCGAACATTTTCGATTTTCGCGGCCAACCCAAACGAGAACAGCTCATGATAAATTGAAGCGGTCTTCCATTGGCAATGGGGACATGTGATTAAATAGTTCGTTCCACGAGGTGATCCATCAGAGTGGATATGTAGGAAACTGAGCAGAGTTTATAGAACACGAAATAAACAATAGACGCTGTTGAAGATTTGAGTAGTATTTCAAATTTCTTGTCTTTGCAATGGGAACCCGTTTACTGTTCCGGTAACCACGGCGAGGTGTGGTCTGGTGTATTGAAGTGCACGCGACAGAATTGTCATCTGCTCTACCCATGGCGGTTATGGTTCTACAGTCAGAATTATCGGATTCAACGCTGTGTTCGTAAATTAGGACACTGATTTCCAAACAGGACACAAGAATTCGCCTTCCTGTGCGTTTAATCTGTTCTATTGTAACGTTTTTGTCGGCCCGTTTTCAACCTCTATTCCGTAAACTGTAAGACAACTCAGGTGCGTTGTCCGCCTTTTCAATAAGCCGCTCAGGGTTTAGTGTATCAAAATTCATCTTTTCTTTTATAGCAGACACCGGGGAGAACGAAATGCGACGGATCACTTGAGTTTGTTCAACCTGTTGCGTGTCCAAAAACATATTGGACATTCGGATGCTTGTAGACACGATCGATTCTCGTCGGCCTCCGTGTGCCGAATGTGCAACTCACTTGACATCAATATTTGTGTCTGTGGTTTTACGGGAGAGATAT
>NW_008755436.1:0-1216 GCF_000715545.1 Opisthorchis viverrini | reverse complement strand
CTAGTAATACTACTGATGTCCATACGCGCAGTATTGTTATGTCTTGTAGATTTATACGTGTCTCTGTCCCCTTCGTCGTAGAACCTTTGAATGTGAAGAGTCTATTCAAATTCAGATATTTACTAAATATATACGAAATTTGGTGATCAAATATACGCACAGTCTTTACACAAGAAGCCACCGTTGTACTGGATCCTGTTCCAATCAACTACAGAAATGATTGCCTTCTTAAATATAAAACTTGCTTTATTTTTTATTATTAAAATGAACTAATCTGACGGATTTACCTGAAAATTCCCATTTATTGGCATTGCTCCACCTTTTCTAGACGATGCGGTTGTTTTTTAACAACCTACTCCCCACGCTCACTAAAGTGATCTCCATGCGTATCATGAGCAGACTATGAACCGACCGGTATAACCACTAGAGATTTAGGTATATTACTCGCAATTCTCAGGTATGCATTCTACAGGAGTGATATAACATACAGAAGAAAGTTCTCATCGTGGAAGGAAGCGTGCATTCATTGTCGTTATTTGTAAATTTCAATCCCAGTTTCGGTATGAAGTCCGTGCTGCAGATGAACGCAAAACCGCCATGAAAAACATCTTTTCCGACGGCATACCAGTAACCAACCATCCAGGCTATATGGAGAAAACTTTGCTGCTTACTGGCTCTCATTTATTTCCACCAGATCTTTCACAAGATTCGTTCGTTCACTCCTGATGAACTCACTACAGACGAATGGCGCTTGAATAATGCTGGTCTGCCGCCACGTATCTTAAACGAGAGTGAGAACAAATTAGTTAGCTCTTCCAATTTCACAATGTCCGCTTATATACGGCTGTTAGGAAGATTCTGGATATGTTCCTTCAACTTCTAATTGTCCTTCGGCAAGAGCTATCCTGAGTGACTGCCAAGAAAGGTCATAATTGGAGTTTCTGATCTATTCACTCATCCTGCTATCCTTCTCTTAGCGCAGCTGGCGTTAAACTAAGTTCGATTCTTGAGTTACCTGAAATGAGTGCCCGGTCACTTAGTATCGGGCGCACATTTTGCGAGTAAACATTGATCGTGATTAACAGCATGACAAGCGGGTCCTTGGAACCACAAACTTATCTAGCCGTATCAGCAAGGAGAGGACAGTGCACCTAAAATGTACCCTATATTTGCTATCACCTTTCACATGCGCACAGTATGATGGATGACATTTCCA
>NW_008755435.1:0-1216 GCF_000715545.1 Opisthorchis viverrini | reverse complement strand
ATACAAAAGGCAACCATAAAATGATGTGATGAGATAGCTGTATAGTGTCTCTTAGCACTCTAGCTTGGCTTACCTGTGGAATGAGATTTACACTGGAAACTCATTACTAACACTTGAGGGATATCAAAAGCTTGCTAATTCTCTGGCCCACTTCCGTCCCAGGGGGCAAAGGGCGGGGCACAAGTCTCGAATTAAATTGAATCCTAACAGACAGTGTTTGTAGGTATGGAATATATGAAGTTGTTACGTCCCAACTAACCTGCAAAAACGTGGCATACTCTACATCCTAGATTGGGAAATGTGACAACACGGCATATCTTGAACTGGTACAATAAAAATTCCACGTTTTCGAGCAATCCGAGCGTGTGGAAACGAAAGGTACGAAGGGGGCCGTTAGATCCACCACTTTGACAAGAAAACTGCGTACTTACTCGCTACATCCATCGTATTATTAATCCGTTCATAACGCATACTCGAACGTAATATAGCCATGACATGGAAACTCACCAGACCCACACTTTGCAGTGCATGAATTTTTATCTGGATACCGCCAGCCAGTGATACGACGTTTTGTGCGCCTGAGGCGTGCAATCACTTTCTCTTCCATATCGACCTGCACGCACCTTGCTTCCAATCCACCATCTTTTCAGAGCAGAAGCGGATGTAAATAGCTAATAAGCTACACTGACCTGCAACATTTTTATGAAAGAATGTGGATAGAGAGTCCTCTTTAAAGTTTCTTTCGGAACTGGATAGCTGGACTTTATGACCAAAACAATCTTCGTAAATCGTATGGAATAACTCCGCACCCAACTGATTACCACACTGACCAATTTGCACGGACAATATTGACATCTGAAATAATGAAAACCGTAGGGTGAAATGTGCTGGGCTCGAATACAATAGTTTCAAGAAGGCAGTGAAATAAAGCAATCCCAACTATTCGCATTAAGAAAGGTGATGTGCTTCCCAAGAGAGATATTTCCAACAGCGCGGTTTATCAGTGCTGATGGAGCTCATCACCATCTTCATTCTGTTCCCCAGGAAAGCTCACCTCATTATGTTTAAAGATTTAAAAAGGTAAGAAGAAAAGACTGGACAGATAGGAGACCACTGAAGCATTTTGAGGAGCCTGCACCTCCAAGCGTCCAGTCAGAAAGTTTGGCTAGAAACTGACAGCATGAACGCAACACCGATCAGCCACCATTTTTGTCTC
>NW_008755434.1:0-1217 GCF_000715545.1 Opisthorchis viverrini | reverse complement strand
ACATTACTATCCGCTTGTACAATCCCTCGGCAAGCGGATCGCCGAGCCGTCCAGCTTTGAGATGAGCAGTCAATGTTGAACGATCGAACAGGCAGGGTTCAGCCTCTGCGTCATTAATTTTCCTGTTGGATCAACTGAACTATGGTTGCGTTGCTTATAGGTGGCAACTGCTTTCTATGGAAACTTGGAGTCTAGAAAACAATCCGTATTCAACACTACACTACTAGCTCTCGCTTATTTGGATTCTTTTACTTTCGGTTGGTTCGCCAGAGCCTCATCCCATATCTCATTTGTATTTCCGCTTGGGAGTTCATCCCACAAACTTGGGTTGACCCGCGGTGAAAATCCAATAACATTTGAACAGCTGTTTTATCCTCATCGGAAATCATCTCGAGGCGAAATCTAGGCTGCAACCTTCCGGATAAGTGTTTGGGTTGAGGTTAAGCGGTGTGACTAATTCGGACTTACATAACGTATAGTGTAACTCATTCGCGTCACGCAGTTTGGTGTTTATGGACTGCGTGATTGGCATCCTGAATGACAAGTTTTAAGTTGTTTGCGTTAGTTTGACCCGCTTTTCCATTTTGTGAACATATAGCTTTCTTTTTTTCTTCAGTCTGAAACGACCAATGTTCCGAATGAGTCTATGAGTGGACATCCTGGGGCAGCTATTCAACAGAGCACTCCGATCACCACCACAAATCCACGGTTGGTGCATCAGCTACTCAACAAATACATCAAACTCGTCGAGCGTTCTGCTGGCTGCTTCATTTGCTCCGCATGTACAGATCGGAACTCAGCTTTACAACGGACCACCTCTTTCTCGGATGTTTCAGACTTCCAGGCCCATATATCTGACCAACACGCTCAACTAACCCAACTCTCATGCGTTTACTGTGGATGGCAGGTCTATTCTGATCGGTTCGTAACCCATCTGGTGCAACATTTCTTACCCCGGCAGGGAACTGGTGGCATCTATGCTTGCCCTGTTGAACCTGAATGTTCCAGTCGCTTTTGTACGAACCAATTCACACTTTTGGAGGCACACTGGTTGGCCCAGCATCCCACAGAGGCGCAACATCAGAGCACATTCAAATGCCCTCATTGCTTGCGATCATTCCCAACCCTTTCCTTATGGTCTAGTCATCTTAGGCGTTCTGTCCGTTCCCTCGTACACTGCTCAGCCCCCGGTTGCTTTGTCAAATCTCCTTCCCGAA
>NW_008755433.1:0-1217 GCF_000715545.1 Opisthorchis viverrini | reverse complement strand
GTGAAAATCATCAACTTCGAAGTAGCTTATCTACCGCACGTGGAAATTAACAGATGACACGTGTGTTAAATTGAGAATATGTCCGCATACCCTGGGTAACTCTTCCATCGAGGGTCCTACTTGAGTGAATCTCCGTGTGTTGTCGGTGTTGCCTCCTTCAATAGGAGGGTAATAGAAAACAGAAATTTTCGGAAGTAAACTCATCAAACACCAAAAGAATTTCACACCCGCTTACCCGATCACTTACTTCATACTCATACTTAATGCTTTTGCGCATTGGGTAAACCATGCCACAGAACTAACGTTATTTCCGGTGCTATTTCCTTTGCGAACTACGTTGTACGACTTCCGCCCAGAAAACAGACAAGAACGTTAGAAAGTTATTGAAAAATAATCTTGTAAAAGTAGTCATTCATTCATCGATAAATAAAAGTGGAAAAGAGGACAAGCGGTGTCCGGCAAGTGCAAACGGCATACCATGAAAGTGACAGTTCTATACCGCGGGCTTACCCAACAGGCGATCGATGGTAGCAAAGCAATATTTCGGCTGACTAGCTGGAAATTTTTCGCTCGAGGTGCTGGTGCTCACGTGATGCCGTATGTCCTCTTCAGGTGATACTTTTTGAACAAAATGTTTGATAGAGTTCGGCATGTGATATATCGACTTTAATAACCATATCAAGAGTAACAGTGCCTGCCGATCAACAAAGCTAGAGATATCCAGAAGAACTTTGTGCAAAAGTTATTACGAGGTTAGGTGCCGACCTAATTTGTACTTAATGAAGCGGTGCAATAGAACACAACACTTATTTTTCAGGGCTTCTTTGAAAGGAGTTCACACAGAGGGGTTATTATGTTGAACTGAAGTTTTTCATAAGGTCAGCTTATTTTTTCTTGAAGGTCATTGCTTAAACACACAAGTGCACCACTGAACCGCCGTCTGCATTGAAGCGATTTGGTCTCTGATACACAAAGGTCTGCATACTCCTACAGTGTGTATATCCTACCCATATCCTATTTTGCTGGTGGAAAGTGTGCATTCGTATAGTTTCTGGGAGCTAACCTAGTTGGTCTGATGAATGACCTGCAAGTCAGGGTAACTGGTTTGTGATGCCATAATAACTGCCCTCGCTTAATGGACTTGAGTTCTTTACTCCAGAGGTAACTTTCTACCGAACGATTAGTATGCGAAACAGGGCGCACAATTATCAACGTTC
>NW_008755432.1:0-1217 GCF_000715545.1 Opisthorchis viverrini | reverse complement strand
CGGCAGTACTTCTTCGAAATTTCCTGCAGGGCAAAAATTAGAGAAAAGTCGAATATACAGCAACCTTTTGTAAGAAAACGAAAAACTCATTAAAATTCTCATCTACGAAGCAACACCGACGCATTTGAAAGAACTGGCCATCTAAATAAGTCAAATACACCATTACAACCTAAGCTAACAAGGCCCTCTCTGGTAAATCAGCGCTATGTTTGATAACTTTTATACACGTGTATCTGTCTGTCTGAAGAAGTAAGTGCCGTTTAGAGTAGGGAACTTAGTAATTCGCATTAAATTTGAGTAGGTGCACAATCTGGTGGGACGCACAATTCTTTCTCGGACAGTATTGCCACCGCATGCGTCACCAGTGCAAACAGAGTCCGACAGAAGCGCTTCTACCAGATCTGGACGGATTAATGACCTTGTTGCTGATGTTTATGTTTTACATCGTTATTATGATCGGAATGACAAGTCTAAATGCAATGCTGGAGTTCTGAATTGGTCTTTGGTGACATGAGCTGTATTGTGTCCCCCTAAATATATTCATCAATAATTGGTATCAGTAGTCTGCACCTGACCAAAAACTCTAACTTTCTTTATTGGTGTGCACTGGTTATGCCATTAGATGGGTTTGCTTGCGGTGCGAGCACAGTAGTCTGCACCAGATGGGTTGGTTTCTCTAAATTTACCAGCTGGATTAGCCCAGGAACCAGGTGATTTACAGGCCTACACAAGAAAAATAATTCGTTTAGGTACTCATTGGTAATCACCTGGACAACCAATCAAACTTGGTGTAGAATGATACCTGGCAGTACAATAAGCTTAAATTACCGGCCTTAAGAAACCATTTAGACTTCCTTAAAGTTTTGCGAGCACGTGTAGCCTTGTGTGATTCACCAAACCAACATTGATTTGGAGCGGCAGACAAGTTGATTTTTATTTACCATCACCATCCAATGAAATGACAGGTATTCAAACCACCCCCTCGGTACCACGCAACGTGGTCGCATTTGCTGAAACACTGTAGTGTTTCCTGGCCAAGGTTTAATCAATAAACATTCTAGTCATTAAGTTAGCGTATTAACCACACGGCTAAAAGTACGTTTAACTGATAGTAAACTTATAAGGAGCGTGATGGCTAAGACGTAACGTCACTTGAAGAGCTACGCAACAAATAGTCTGTTTGGCAGGCTTTGCGCAGTAGAACTATCGACTCCCTG
>NW_008755431.1:0-1217 GCF_000715545.1 Opisthorchis viverrini | reverse complement strand
CTGGCCACGTTGCAGTCGCAGGAGAAGAGCGATGATTCATCAGTGGAGGACCCGCAATAAAACGATAACCGAACCATCAGAGATTTGATGGCGGTCAAGGGTGACTGAGAAGTGAATCTACCCATGGTGTTGTTAACACTTTGTGTTTCGATACAGCCAACCACAGGGTTCATGCACGGTCGACATCCGTGCCTTCCAGTTGATCAAGAGAGTAAGCTTTGGCCGAAAACACCTTGCCTCCGGAGGAACTACTAGAGGAAAGGAGGAAAGCTAAAAAATAACTTGACCGCCGTTCAGCAAAGGACTAGACAGAATGATTAAAACATAGTAAAACAAAATTTGACTCCTTAAAATGAGCGTGCTGCATGGAAAGTAAACTGAGATAACAACGAAAACAAACAGATAGCCCACCAAACCGGACCAAAGGCTTTCACTGGCGAAACATACCTATTGATCCTATAGGCTTGGGCGGTATTTCTCAACTGGACGAATTTGCACATTACCGTACACACAAGCATTCATGTGCAAACACGCTTAACATGATTGTCACTCATTCCTGAACTCTGTTATTAATCGATTGGATTCATTTTGCTTGATCAACTTTCCTAGAGACGGTCGGGTAGTTTTATGGAAGCCGGACAGTTGGAATCAGATACGTACGTGGAATATATTGCTGTACGTATTAGTTTAACACCAGTTCGTAAGTGTAACCATTCCATGCCATATTTTTCCATATTTCAGTTGTCCTAATATCCAGGACTTATCTTAGTTCAGGTACTTGCCAAATAGTCCGGCCCCAATATAGGTATGGCTTATTGTTGCGTGCTAACAGAAGGCATACCCACGAGTGACTTGGACTAGCTAGATGGCATATCAGTCATAATAATTGAGACAGTACGACACAGGTTCAGAACAATAAACTTAAACTGTCAACCAGTACTAGATTCGCGTAACTTCATCAAACAAACAACACTGTACTGTTCCCTAACTAATACTAAGCGATTTTCGTGAGCCCCGATGCAGGTTATCACCAATCGAAATGGGGTACCCAGCTGAGATCATGGATGTGGTCATCAGGCCGAATGTTTAATCACTTCGCACTGTTCTACCCAGTGTTAAATAAAGTTCTACTGGCTTAAGGACTATACAAAGGATAACTAGTGAGTATGACTTCTGAATTCCCCAAGCAATTGCACCCGGAAATTGGAGCTCACTTT
>NW_008755430.1:0-1219 GCF_000715545.1 Opisthorchis viverrini | reverse complement strand
CGCCGACTAATGTGCATCGTAGAAGTGGTAATGGTTATTGATCAAAGGGTTCATGAGGTCTGGACACGTATTTCCAGAAAATGAGAAAAGAACTACATCGGTTCGAGAATTTTCACGTTTAACAGATAAGACATTTAGTATGCTGGTAAATCACAAGGCTGATCCTACTCAGGCGCGATTCCACCTGAGACTGAGACTGTATCACCACCCATTTTTGCATCACTGCTACGCAGCATGTCTCAAAGTTTTTGCCATCTTCTTAGATAGCGGTTCTTCCGAACTTCCTATGGAGTGCCAGGTCCTCCCATGACCCAAATTCAATTTACAGTTTTTCAGACTTATCCGCTACAAAAGCGGAGCTTCGGATGTTGCCTTCAGCTGAGCGTAGACAAGGTGTTTTTGGAAGTGAGGTTAGCCGTTCCTTTCAGTTAGTCTAATCAACAGATCTGACTTCATACTGTACTGCTCTCAGGCTCAAGACGCGTTTGCTGCTTAAAGGAATCGACTGTCTTGATTCGCTTTCTCCGCTGGAATCAAAGGATTTCGCTCGGACTACGGAAGAAACCGACTGATTGTATATTCTTGAATCCAGCTAAAGCTGATTTCAGTCATAAACGTTCATCTTGCGATAATTTCCTGGCGGTTTGCAATCAGGAATTGGTGGAACCTGTAACCTTGGAACAGAATGAAGTAGACACACGGCCTTATATGGTTAAAAACCATCGCGTCAAACCTTCAGTTAGTTGTCAGCGTCGCGTGAACAAGTGTTCCTTGTTCCGACCCCGTCGATGACAGCATTGTCTGACTAGAAGTTATTCTGGTCACTAAACACATCGTCTATTGCGGTATTCAGTGCCCTCTTCCAAACGCTACTGTCGTGTGTTTGTGGAGTAACTTCCAGTTTTTCAGGAGCACGAAAGAGCTTGCATTCAAGGTAGGGCATTATTCAACTGGAATGATCACCAGCACCCCGGAAGAGATGATTTAAACCATTTGCTTTAGGGGTTTGGTGTTGCCGTAATTGTCAGTCTCCGAGATGACGTCTGAACTCTAGGGTAAAAGTGAACGGCAGTTAGGCCCGGAAGCAGCTTGATAACCCCAAGAAGGAGCCGAGTGGGGAAGTCTCATCAGCCGACCGGGTAAGAAAGAACGGATATGTATGTATGTGTTTGCTTCCATGGGTGACTGAAGGCTTTGACTTGTGTACAGGATACCAAAA
>NW_008755429.1:0-1219 GCF_000715545.1 Opisthorchis viverrini | reverse complement strand
TTTTTAATGGAATTATTATTGTCAAATTATTGAGTATGTTTGAGGTTAGCTACATTGCAACAGTATGCTCTCCAATACTGCAATGACATTTAAGTTTACTGATTCTTCTCCGTTGCCGCAAAAGATTTGCATGCGAAATCTCCGTCCAAGTCACTGAGATTTTCAGCCCGCTCATGATGAACAACATTGGTCTTTAAAGCCGTGGATGTTTTGCGTTAAACACTTTCCGGAACGAAATAACCATTATTAAATATGAGATACACTCCCGCAAACATTTTGGATAATGGATGCAACGGTGACACTCTACTGCCATTACACATATGTGAAACGCTGCTGTGGGTCTTGTACGGCGACAAACTGTAACATTTTCAGCTGGTATTTATTTTGCCTATAAACGTTAAAGTGCTTTCACACATGTGAGTCCCCTGGTGTGCGGTATATCCGAATCGTATCAAACGAACCGTTGACGAAACAAATAGCAGTAAAGATCTTGGAGTTTACACTGCAATTTGGCATCTGTTGTGGCCTCTATCCATTCATTATAAGAGAAACTGCACCTGGGCATGTGCCATCCAATTTGGCAGTGTGCGGTAACCAACTTAGTCAAGCTGATATATACTGTGTACGAACCACGCTAAAAGAAATCCGCGCTTGAGATTCCAGATGTACCCGGCTTCGCGGATATGTTGAACCTCGATAAGATCGGATTATTTGTCGAAACAATTTTCGATAAAATGCACTACAAGTAGATTTCAGGAATCGTCCGAGAAGTCTGGAAACTACCGCTACCGAGAAACTTATTTACTATTGTCCGGTTTTATCAGGCATCACATTTGCTAATATATGTGAATGTCGGATCGAATTACCCAGCATCGTCTACAGGGGCCACCGGGTTCTTTGTGTTGATTATTTGGGGCCGTAACTCATAGAGAAACTGGATGGCAAAATACTTTTTCCGAACACCCAACTTACAAATAATTATCGAGAGCTGATTTGTTCATTAGACGTGGACCAAATACTAAATTGCCGATCCAAATTATGCTAGAAACGTTTTGGAAAATTGCATGTTCTGTGTAGAATATCCGTTGGCACGCACAAGGGAGTAAGGATGCTCAAGTTCGAATAATCTGTTCACATACTCACCAGCTGGTATGTTGGATTCGGCATACGGGAAGAGAAATATATCGCACTGCTAATCAATATGTCGCATTTGATTCAA
>NW_008755428.1:0-1219 GCF_000715545.1 Opisthorchis viverrini | reverse complement strand
TTACATTATGTTATGCGAACTTGAATCATGCGGTTGTCGCACTGGTTTGTTATAGGTTAATGGAAGGGTACGCTTGAACCGTGATCTCACTTTTCAGGAACGTCCTGCGGAATCATCGGGGCTTCGGCCTGATGACAGTGGCATTCAATAAACTCCATGGCACTGTCTGGTTCAAACAGATTGACTATTGCGCTCGTGAAATTTCAACTTCATGCTTGCAGACCAAGCATTCAACATGGCAGATCAACCAGTTTATATGGGCAACTGGCCTGTGAACTGGCTGAGTGCGAGATTACTCGTCGATTCGGGAAGTCCAGTGAAGCTTACACCAAACTCCGGTGGCTATTACACCGTTGTGAGTTTAACTTGCCTTGGACAGTGCAGTCCATACTGTTTCACGAATGAGGATCGTGGTCCCTCTGAGAAGAGAATGAACAAATCTCTCGTCGCCTTATCATCCATTGCCGGGTCTGACAGAAACACCAAAGTAAGAGGGCTGAAGTACTCAAGACGTTTCCAATGTGAACAAACTCTCCCGCCATAAATGAGATACTCAAGCTCGATAGGGTACGCTGGTTAGGACGTGTATTCGTGTACCAGAATTCCATTCAGTTCATTCCAGCTTTCAAGCTCACAAACGTGCCATGAGGTGAACTGGCTTCTACAGCTTCGTGCACCTGGGATAAAGGAACCACGAGTTGGAGACGACGGCCCAACCATTTCCATGAGTCCCAATGGTTCCGTTTGTCCAGTGTGGCATGGGTTGAGAGCTAGTCAGTGAAGTAAATAGTTATGATGAGAGACTGTCATTGGCTGCCACATCGGTCACTGATTTATCTTGTCTGGCGGTCACGATATTTGTCAACTCGACTGATCAGTGAGGGTTTTCATGTTTGGTTGCCAGGTCATGAAGTGACCCTTCCCTGGGTCGTTTCAAAACCGACGCAAGGCTAGGAGGAAGCGGCTTTGCAGGCCTGGCGTGCCCCAGCATTACTGCTCTGATGCTCCCACCAGACTCGAACAACACTTCGGAGGTATCGATGGTCTAACAAACAGAGCCTTGGAATATCTTCCACACGCAGTGACCATATAAAGAGTGAGAGGTCGAACCGATGTACTGTACACTCTACTTTTGACATTCCAGGTGACGTCACTTGGGTGTAGGTTATCAAGTGCTGTCCCGGCCTCCCAATTATTTCACCACTCAGCTGCTTAAACT
>NW_008755427.1:0-1219 GCF_000715545.1 Opisthorchis viverrini | reverse complement strand
GCAACATTCAAGCTTAGAAAAGGACATATACAACCGGCAGTGTATGAATTTATTAGATTCCTTGCAGTAGCTCGTAGACAGACGGGCGGTTGAAACGTAGTTTTACATAGCCGTAAGCAGTCCGAAGCGGTTGGAAGGGGAAGTGTCCTTTCTAAAAAAATGTAATTGCTACCTGTACACTCATTGGAATTCATTGTGCTCTCGTCACTTAAACGGGTGAAGCAAAACGAGGGTGTAAGAGGGTTTCAATAGTTCAAAATGATAGGTTAGTGGATGACATTGAACATCCAATAGCTTCTGTCCTCAGATGATTGTGCGCAATACGAGTATAATGGAATTTATCAATACCAATTGTAGAATCATTCTTCAAGTAGTTCCTCTGAATTACCTGCTGCTTTCCGAAACACCACATTGGGAGGATAGATCGATGTCTACCAGAACGCGGCGTGGAACATGTGTGATGGTATGCGCTTTTTGTAGTAGCCCAGCTGTCTCCAGAACGTCAGAAGTCGATTGGCAAACCTGCTTTTCTCTGTTGTATAGAGTAGGATACGAACAATCTAATCTAGTCAAATCGAAATCCTGATTTTGAGTGTAAAACGGGAACCAAGACTGCTTGTTTATCAGTGGAACTGTATTGACCACTTCATCGATCAATTTTGTGTACGTGGCTCTGAAGCAACGCGTCTGATCTTCCATTCGTTTAGTCTTCACCTCCATTTCGCATAGAATTATTTGGCTTTTCTGCTCCCTCGGCACGTTTTCTGTCAGTGTCGAGGTCACGGATTCACCATCATCATCATCATTATCAGCTGTATTAGCCGCGTACTCGTCGTACCGTGGTTGTAGCTGCCACAATTTGATCTGTCGATGATTTGGGAAGGTAGAGGAAGTGGCTGCGCATTGGATGCAGGAGCTGATACGTTGGTGCGTAAATACAGGTCTGTTAGTGGACTTCTAGGTTGTCGGGTTGGGAAGGGAGCTATGCATTAGAGGCAATAGCTTGGGTTCACGAGCGCCATTTAGGACACGACTGGGTCATGCATGGAAATGTTTCAGTGTTCCCATCCAGGGAGACAGCAACGACCGGCGCAGCTGAGTTTGCTCATAATGGTTTTCAGACTTCACTGCCAAGTCGTTGTTTGACCCAACCTGGGTCATTTCCACGATTTTGTGGTTCTGTAAATAGACTCTTCGAGGAAGTCAGTCGACTGGCATA
>NW_008755426.1:0-1219 GCF_000715545.1 Opisthorchis viverrini | reverse complement strand
CGTAGATGTTCAAACCAATTCTTAGTCTGTATTGTTTGAGGTAGCTTTCGGTTTTCTTGCGTAGCATACCCTCTTGACTAACAGGAAATTTTCATTACTTCGAAACAACCTGCTTCAAGGTAAACACGGGCAATGTCACTAACCGTGCTCCGCTAAAAATTGGGAAAACTCCCTCCAGTCAGTATACGTTTTTATCCGCAATGTACGACTTTTAATATACCTCACGATATGCATAAACGCCAGGAGTACGTCCGGAAATTTCTGATTTTTGTCAAAATGCATACGCTCTCTGCAGCGCAGGAGTCATTTAAAACAGATCCTAATTCCTGAGGATTATAGCTCATGTGTTTGCTTGATTTTTGCTTCGTTTGGCTCACCAAAATAAGGAAAATTCGCGGCTGAACAAACTAATCCCTTCTGAGGTAACCCCGGATATTGAATGCCGAAAAGGTTATTTTCTCGACTACACCCTGATTGTTTTAGAGTAGCGGGCTTTCACAACTTGAGGTGCAAAGTCGAAGATATTGCGCAGAAGGAACCTGTTTCGCCAAAAAATGAACAATTCCCTTCTACGGTTCTGCCCTTATTTAACAAACATTATAGCAACCATCCCACATGGGCAAAATGGATGAGATATTTGTAGCCGCAGAATCTTTATTCACATTCGACCAAAGCAGATTTTTCCTAACGTGTAATCTCATAAAGCGGTCACCTCTGAAATACAGAAGGAAGCTAGTTTCTCTTTAGGAAAGTGATAAATTTTTTTGGAGAGTACACGCAGTACAGCTTACTCTAGAACGATTAGTTAATCATTTTTTTGTGGATAGCAGGCCAAATCAAAGAAGGTATACGGATTTCCGTATGTCTTGCTAGCAACTAGTTGCATTGCAGCTATATTTCGCATTCATGGCAGAGATATTTTCCAACAATTTCGAGGAAGTCGTTCACTTATTGGAAAATGAATTTAGAAAGTCAGTTAATGTCACAGAAGCACGATGGTTCCCTGGCCAACATTTCGAGAATTACAGTCTTTTAAATGGAAAAAAAGAATGTTATTTGACGAGTGTTTTAATCATTTCGTTTATACAAATTCAAGAGGTTCGTACCAGATAAAAGCGGAAGGTATAATGAAAAGGGCATTTGAACCATGGGTTTGTTTCCAATTCTGTTCTTAAGAAGCTACGTAAAATTAACGACAAACTAAGGCTCAATTTCTTAT
>NW_008755425.1:0-1220 GCF_000715545.1 Opisthorchis viverrini | reverse complement strand
AATTCAAAGCGCAATGTCTTTCTGAGCATGAGAGAAGTAAGTCTCCTTGGTCATTTGAAGGACACCTGATTACGTGAGCAACAAAAATTGTGCGCTTATGCCTTCGCACGTTTTGCGAAAGTGATGGCTCTTATGGAAGAAAATTATGTTGGACATTTCAGGTGGATAGGGCATCGATCTTTCTACCGTCTGTAAGAACGGACGAGTCGGCACACCGATTATTCATGGTACCCATTTCTTCTTTTTTCGAAGAACTGCTTCGCTTAAAATTTACTGTGCATAGCGTTCATGGTTTCTTGGTTCAGTACAAAGCGGTAGTTGAAAGTGAATTGGATTTTTCTGTGCCTGATGTTCACATATCTCTTCGTGCAAACGAAAATAGCCACAGTGTTCTGGAACAATTCATGTATGCCTCTCACTGGACGGCCTGCAGATTTCAGTTTTCCAACACTCTTACCAGCCGGGTGATACTCATACCCATACCCACACTGGAAACATAGGAATTTGCCTTTCCCCCAATATTAAAGTTACTTCTACNCTTTCCCCCAATATTAAAGTTACTTCTACGTGGTTTCTGAAGACACCAAGTTGGAAAATGGCTGCTTCTATTCAACAGTGGGTAGCTAAAACCTTTGCACATTTCCTTAACGTGTAACGCATTGTAACAAGCTGCTTTTATTTGTTTTCAAAATTGCTGTTTCCCTGATCTTCAGGGAAACTTGAAGGACTGCCTGACGGGTGTCGAGGTGAGAATTAGTTTGTAAAACATACTTCACTTAGCCAAATGCCCAGCGAGTTCTATCGGGAAACGGCATTGAAGAGAAAGTGCAATGTATTTAGTAAGCTAAATACCCGGTGATTTTTGCTTTTATTTTACAAACGCAATCAAAATTAAACGTTAGTTAACTGTTCGAGAAATAGTTGGCTGCTTTGAATAAAACGAGTATCCAATATGTCTATCGGAGAATTCATCCACCGTCCGCTGGCAGGTGATATCACTATAATTTTCCCCCTCCTATCTCAGGTGACTGTGAAAGATGGACTCGTGAGGCCTGTCTTCGTAAGTATTATTACCTGCATCAAACAATATGTGATCCTGCGGTATCATAACGTGAGCCAAAGTTGAAAATAAAACTATCGTGTTCAACTCACAATGTTACTGAGTAGTCCTTAGCAACTTTGTGAGTACCACATTACGAATATATATGTATGGCGATATC
>NW_008755424.1:0-1220 GCF_000715545.1 Opisthorchis viverrini | reverse complement strand
TTTTGCTCTTCTTGGGGCTCATCATGTAGTCATTGTTGGGGATTATTGTAAACAGGAAGTTCAGCTGCCTTCCACATGAGTCTCCCGTCAAAACCAATCTGGTATACAGGTGTGTATATAAATCGTTCTTGTTAATATCTTCAAAAGGAATCCTGGAAATGGAGGTCATACTGTAATAGAGACCGATGAGACTACCAAAATCGCTGTTGCCTGTTGGTCGATTGCTTAGTAAAGTTGTCTGCGGATCTGATTGAGGGGTAAATTCTTGCCAGGAAATTTGATAAAGAGTTCTGGTGTGATCAAATGATGACGTTTCACCGAGCTATCAAATAACTTCAAACTGACTGTAACCATGGATCCACATGCTGCTCCAGAGTAAATGCAACGAATAAGGATGGAAATTTTGCGGGAAACTGGTTTTCTTATTCATCACTTCTAAAAATTTTCAGAATAAAAGCACTTTAAAACTTTTGATGAGCAGTTGCGACAGAAGTGCTTTAGCTCAGAGTCATCTGAGTGTTTTTCATTAGCCAAGTAGTGATATGCCCATACGAACCCCTAGAATACTTCCTGATTGTTGTGGTGAAATGCAGTTTCCACAGAGACAACCAAGTTCGCATACATACATGGGGTGGGCTAGACGAGAAAGTTTGTCCCTCGTGGTTTTTCTAAACGGCTGGTGACTGTCAGATGCGTCTGAATGTGCTTGGAGGTATCACTGAGTTTCTCAGTGAAAGTTCAGCAAGTGCGTCACCTTAAAATGCATTCACAGGTGTAGTGACCCGCATGGCACTCCTGTGAAGAGAAGGTTCCACGGCAGTATTCCATCTCAGAAACCGGTCTCAGAAACTTTTGACAATATCGGTTATCTCTCATGTGAGCGAATCTGGAATGCGAGAAAAGATTATGATAAAGTCTTTGTAACCCCGCATCATCTCTCGGAAGAAAGACTATTGTAGATACCCGTTGGGTAATTCGAAATGGCATTGAATATTATGTTAGAACACTTGGAAGTTCCCCAGACTCAAGAAATTCAATCACAAAGCTAGCAAGCACATTCATGTCCTGAGTACGCAGACAAATAGTGGCCGGTCAATAAAGAGTGTCCTAGAAAATGCCAAAACCATGTTTAGTCAAGTGCAGATCATGAGCATGAACAACGATATAATCGAGTAAAAGTCTAAGTGATCATCATTAGCCTGATTCATCTAGTCACATCA
>NW_008755423.1:0-1220 GCF_000715545.1 Opisthorchis viverrini | reverse complement strand
AATCTGAACGTGTGGAAGTGTATATAGAGGTCTAGGAAATCTCTCCTACAGGGATTCTCATCATCTTCATTCCTATTCCGAATCGTTGTCGATGAGGTAAATGGCGGAAAGTCTTCAAAACCCCGGTGTTGAATTCAAACTTCGTAGAACTGAATCATATATTCTATACCGTCCTCGTCTTTGAAGATGAAGGTGAAGCATAAGTCTTATTGGATAAACTGGCCACATTCGTACTATCTTTTGACATGCATCTTGCAGCTTAACAGCTCAAATTCACACTCCAGAAGGTGTTATCTCTAAAAGTGTCCCTTGCAACCTAGGGAGAGGCACCGAATATCGTGTAGAAATTCGCCTGTCTCTGTAGTTGTACCAGGCTGTAGTAAAGGACATATTGTTTCGCGGTTCAAAGCCATGACGTTTGTGGACAAACACTATAAGGTGTTCCCAATTTTTCACAAGTGCTGTAGACTTTGGATGGCACCAGCACTTTCGTAACAAAGATAAGCAGTTGCTTGAGCAGCATGTGCTTCAGTGTGGGAAACCTTCAAGCACCATCGAGTATGATGGGTCGTCCATATGATGGGCATGCGAAACTATCGTCTACCGAGACGAGAATTATTCTCTAAGCCTGATTGACAAATCGCGAAGTGGGCAACTTTGATTTGCCACAAGGATGAAAAGCGATTACAAGGAGCTCACGTGGTAATGAGACTGCCACCTTCCATGCTGGAATCCCCTGACACTTCTGCGCTTGGTTTCAGCCATTGCAAGAAATGTAGGCTTTTCGACTACAGTGGCGTTGATGCTGTCAGTGTCATCTCTGATTGTCCGGTTGAGCATCTCACAATGCTTGCAATATGGCAGCAAAATGTCCCACCATAATTCACTCGTTTCTCTATGACTTTATGGCTAATTGGACATAGTCTGTGTTCGTACGGCAGTGAAGCACTTGCGCCAACACAGATGTAGCTATCCATGCGGATGATGATGATCAGATATATGGTGTATTATTGATCAGCTGATCAGCGGTGGTGGTTGAAAGGTTCGGGCGGCTTATTCACTCAGTTACAAAGAGTTTGAGATAGAACACATTTCACGCGCACTCATTTGCACTTCTTTATTTTGGGGTTTTGATCAGCTCACTCACCTTACACACTGGATGACCGAAATTTTAACCTCACGGACAAGCTCCTTGTCTAAAATGACCACTCTCCGATCAT
>NW_008755422.1:0-1220 GCF_000715545.1 Opisthorchis viverrini | reverse complement strand
GTGAGGTAGACACCGAAAAACTGTTACAACAGGGCGATATAACAAGACACTGTCAGTTGTGGCCAACCGGTGAGCAAGAATCGATGTGGATGCGCCTGTCCCGATCGCCGCTGGTTTCATCTGATTACTCTTTTAGTGGACATTCTTTTATTTTTTATAAATAATAGAAACATTCTGGAATGCGAGAATCCATGTTGTTGTATACTCTGATCTCTTTATTCGTTGTTCTACTGACTGTTCGTGTTTGGTTGTGATTAGACAAAAAACAGTTTCAACTTCACAGTCCATTTAATTGATACGAAATGATGCTCAATCGACTACAAGTAAACAATGCTCAGAATGGCAACAAGGTAACATATCTGTAGTGTAAAACGGCTGGACAGCTTATATCTGGGTATCTGTTTCGTTGGGAGTCCGCTTCATCCGATACAAACTAAAATGTTTATAATCGGTGGTGGACCTCAATATACGAACTCGAAGTTTATGAGCTATTCACCTTGTTAAACGGTCATCAGCAGACAAACTATTCACGCATACTTCTCACAGCAAAGCATACCAGACCTGGACTCAGTTACACTTCCCAAAACTGATTTCCAAGAACCTATATACCTGGGTTGAGCCTTATCCAATGCCGCCCAAGCGCCTCTAATTTACCGATGACAAACCTAAAAAGACGGCAGAGTATGTTCGGGCGTGGGTAGTAAAAACCAGACATTGTTTTTCTGGTATACATTACCGGAGACTGTGATTGCAGTTACCTTGGTTTCAGGCCAAAGCAGTTTCTGAACCTGGTAGCTAAACTGGAGAGAGCTGCATAACATAAATATACCGTTTTATTACAAGGTAGCTGGTAAACACGTATCCCACCGATACCAAACCAATTAGAAAGCCCGTTCGTCTGTCTGCAAACTGGTCCATGGTGTGGGAGTGGGACGCTTGGTATGCAGTGCTGTAAGATTAGTTCTTACAGCTTATAATTTAGTCACGTTCAATAATATCACGCATACGCAGCCGTCTCTAATGAGCGCACTCCATTAGGAAACGATGTAACACGTAAGTATAACATTTCCTTCCCCAAGTTTACATTTATGTGATCATCAATAAAGTCAGGTTAAGTCCCTTATACTGTGTCTGCTAATCGATTATCCGACTGGCGCTGACATTAAGCGCAGACGTTTGTTATGCTTATGGTATATACATATACATACATATATATACAT
>NW_008755421.1:0-1220 GCF_000715545.1 Opisthorchis viverrini | reverse complement strand
TTAGGGTTAGGGATAGTGTTAGATTTAGGTTTAGGTTTACGGTTAGCTTTAGGATTAGGTTTAGTGTTAGTGTCAGTGTTAGGATAAGGGTTAGGGTTAGGGTTAGGGTTATAGGGTTAAGTTTAGGGTTAGGATTAGGTTTAGGGTTCGGTTCAGGTAGAGGGTTAGACTTAGGGTTAGAGTTATGTTTAGAGGGGTTAGGTTTAGGTTTAGGTTTAGGGTTAGGGTTAGGTTTAGGTTTAGGTTTAGGGTTAGGGTTAGGTTTAGGTTTAGGTTTAGGGTTAGGGTTAGGTTTAGGTTTAGGTTTATGTTTAGGGTTAGGGTTAGGGTTAGGGTTTAGGGTTAGGGTTAGGGTTAGGGTAAGGGTTCGGGTTGGGTTTGGGTTAGGGTTAGGTTGAGGGTTAAGTTTAGGTTTAGTTATAGGTTTTGTGTTAGGGTTAGGGTTAGGGTTAGGGTAGGTTTAAGGTTAGTTTAAGGGTTAGGTTTAGGGTTAGTGTTTGGTTTAGGGTTAGGTTTATGGTTACGTTTCGGGTTAGGGTGTGGTTTAGGGTTAGGGTTAGGGTTAGGTTAAGGGTGAGGTTTAGGGTTAGGTTTAGGTTTAGCGTTTGGGAAAGTGTTAGGTTTAGGCTTATGGTTAGGTTTAGGATTAGGGTTAAGTTTCGTTTTAGGTTTAGTGTTAGGTTTATGTTTAGGGTTAGAGATAGGTTTAGCGTAAGGGCTAGGTTTAGGTTTCGGTTTAGATTTAGGGTTAGGGTTGGTGTTAGTGTTAGGGTTAGTGATAGGTTTAGGGTTAGTTTTAGGGATAGTGTTGGGGTTAGCTTTACGGTTAGGTTTAGGGTTAGGGTTAGTGTTAGGGTTAGTGATAGGTTTAGGGTTAGTTTTAGGGATAGTGTTGGGGTTAGCTTTACGGTTAGGTTTAGGGTTAGGGTTAGTGTTAGGGTTAGTGATAGGTTTAGGGTTAGTTTTAGGTTAAGGGTGAGGGTTAGTTTTATGTATAGGGTTAGGTTTAGGTTGAGGGTAACTGTTTGGTTTAGGTTTAGGTTTAGGGTTAGTTTAGGGTTAGGGTTAGGTTTAGGTTTAGTGTTAGTTTTAGGGATAGTGTTGGGGTTAGCTTTACGGTTAGGTTTAGGGTTAGGGATTGGGTTAGGCTTTGCGTAAGGGTTAATGTTTGGGTTAGGGTAACGGTTAATTTTTAGGTTTAGGTTTAGGTTTGGGGTTAG
>NW_008755420.1:0-1220 GCF_000715545.1 Opisthorchis viverrini | reverse complement strand
ACAGGAGCAGAGATCAGTGACTGATTAACGGACATGCAATTTGCACTGCTGTTTAAGGTAGCGAAAGCAACATTGCATTCAAGATTCCTACGCCTGGCACAATGTGGTCGACTCACAAAACAGCGGTTCCAAGATCAAAGCATCAGCATCACAAATGATAGCGCAAAGGAATGAGATAACATTCAGATAATATTCAACAGCATGAACTTTCTGCTTTTATTTTGTTCCGTACTCATCCAGTTTCGCCCCAGGAAGGGCGAAACTTCGTTGGCTGTTGGAGAGTTTTCAGAAAGATTTTGAGTAGGTTTCTTTATGAAAATATGCTGCGAGATCTCGATTATCGTACCAACTAAAACATGGGACGGCCTCTGTTCAGCACACTCAGTCGAAGAACCTCATAAACGAGAGATTTACTAGAGTCTCCCGTGAAAAACAAACTGATTAGCAAATGAGCAGAAAAGGTTTACTTTCAAGCGGATTTTTGCTTTTTGGATGCCTAAAGGTTTGCAAATTTTGACTGCTATTCGTTGCAGCATGAGCAACAATGTGTAAGTGCCATGCCGTTTGTCAATTCTCCTAAATATGTAGAATACCTTCAGGCCTATAAATCCTGCGCATATTTCTTCCACCAATTTAATCTGATGATGAGAGAGACCATAGTGCTGAAAATCCTGTCCGTTTTTCTCTACACCCTTCTCCACATTTCTGATAAAGGCCGTTTTGGGACGGGTTTCTTAGTCTAATTTGTTGCACTTCGTAGTTTTAGAAGAGTTTCTGTTCTTTAAAGCAACCGAACAAATAGACGCTGTTTAATACTCTTTACCCCCAGTTTCTGTGACAGGCCATCCGGCAGGAAAATATGCAAGTATAAGAGCTGAAGCTCCAGATTATCGTCGCTTCTGAAAAAAAGTAAAATTCTTGACTCAAATGTCTGATGGATGATTACGGAAGACATCGAAACATTTATCTTCTGGGGTTGTTTTTCGTCAGCATGTCACTGGAATTGAACTGAAAGTGCATGGATAAATTTGATTTCGCTTCGTTACCCAGACAAGGCGAACCACACGTACTTCGCTATGTATATACTGTGTTTAGTGCACCAACCGAGTCCCTAATTATGAATCCAGTGAGCTAACTGTCAAGCTAGAAAGACATGCGCTCTGTTTGATTTTTATTCGTCTCCCGACTGACTGAACTCCGTCTCGCAGCAGTTTTTGTTA
>NW_008755419.1:0-1220 GCF_000715545.1 Opisthorchis viverrini | reverse complement strand
GTCCGACACTTTCACGGCGTTATCAGTTGTCCCAGTCATGGTTCACCACGCCTTTATGCAATTGTTGAAAAAAACATGTGATTTCAAAGAAGGTGTCAAACAGTTTCAAAACTAATGATTTTTAGTGTTGATGATCTAGATACGGCTCAAGGCTGATGATATTAATTCTGAGATCATGTAAAGCCAACGCCTATATTCAGCTTCTTATACCTCATGTATGCCTACGGCGTGGAGCCTAGGTCAACTGATCCTGAGTGGTTGCGTAATTTCTGGTACAGATTCACGGCAGACATTCGGCCTTCTAAAGTAAACGTTGACATTGCTGGAGCGTTCGTGTAGTGGCTCTGGATATGATGTTAGCAAAGCTGCATTTTGTGGTAACCTGATTCCTTTTGACTTGGCTTGCTCTTTGTGATCGTACCACTTCAGAGGTAAAAGTTAATTAAACCAAAGTGCTGTTAGTTCCAAAGACGAAAACAGCAAACGGTTAGATGTGTGCTATGAATGATGACTGGTAAGCAATAACATCACAGCTGTGAAAACTTATCGCAAACCTGGTTCAAGTGATCAATTTATGTACACAAGCAAATGATCAGTTTGCGACGTGCATCTTACAGTCAGTATAGATCTGATCATTGGGATTTGACACAGTATATGACGCACCAATATCTTACAATTATGAAAATCGCATTCCATAATCACCAATGGCAAATGATATTGTGATCTTCCCAAAATAACTTCCACAAACAAGTAATAAGTTTACTGCTAGTATCTAATGAGATTATTATGCATCTGATAATGGGCGAAATATGTGTAAAGTGTGTGAAATTACGTCTGAAATAATTTCACTCGATACAAACACTTCAAATTGTTCTTTTCATAGCTAGCGTATCCCAGGTCAAAAATTGCCTTAGGTAAACACAATCGGAGTTTACAATCCAAAAGAACAATGCAATGAAGCATCACATATACATGTATTTCGGTAATTCAAAGAAGATGGTAGATAGAACAAAACTGCCTTGTCCGTCATGATGCGCGTAGTTTCTATAAATTTCAAATGAGATCACTGGTGAATCCATGTGATATTGACCGCATCCGCTGAAGCTATTGCCCGGCATGCCCATTCCAACATTAAAGATATGGCCACCGGTTAGATGATTCTGCTCTGTCACGGTGCTCATCCACAAATGCAGCACGACATTTCGAGTTGGCACGTGAAT
>NW_008755418.1:0-1221 GCF_000715545.1 Opisthorchis viverrini | reverse complement strand
GTATCTGCAACTTTGTCTTGTGCTTAATGACGTGTACATCACTGAAGTCGCGTTTTTCACTTCGTTGATGATCGACCCATGTCAACTTGCGTCATATCCACATTGTTTGCGATGGATCATTGAGTTTCGTACGGAATATTTGGGATCGTTTCTGAAAGGCACCTTGTGAGGTGCAGCACCCTTTCTAAACTAAATTTGGTATCTACTTGTACGCCAAATTGCATATGCAATCCTATAGTATCCAGCGACTGTATCATCTTCGCAGGTTACGTAATCAAAATTTTGTCGTCCCTGGCATCCTGCTACCTGAGCAGATGAAGAATTCGCGATGCAGCTACAATGCACAGGGATCCTCAGAATTAACTGCACTATCTGAGTTGAAATAAGGTAAAAGTTCAAATTATGTGTATCCTGTCATTGTTACATTGCGTAATGAAATATCGTATTGGTTGTTGGGCTGAACAATCTCTCCAACGCCCTATGAACAGATCTAACCGCATTTTTGTGAGGTACTGGGATGCATGAGTCGAGACTCCCAGAATTACCGAGGTCAACAAGTGCGTTAATCTGAATCAGCGCTTTGTCACAACGCTTGGTGTTCACTGTGTATCCCTGCTTGTACATCACTGAATTCGTCCTCACACACTTTTCGCGATGGACTCAAGTATGTAGGAAATGGTGAATACAAAGTCTATTTGTTTGTATGATCTGATGAGCCTGGCTCATTCAGGTGTGACAGTTCAATTTTGTGAGAATGGCTGACACAAGCACTCACTGTTCCGATTCGATTTTCTAGTGGAGCCTCGGACATTTCGAGCCTACAACATCTCACAGCGGAATAACCTCTTTAACTTTCTCTCTGTTTATTATACTCATTCTACGCACTTATTGATCAAGTTTTTCACTGGTTTTCATGTGTTGGCCGAAATCTTCAATCAACCATCCGTAAATTTGTGCCTGTTCCTCAATATGTCGTTAATTTGCCATTTCTCTCCACCCATTAGATACTGGCTTGTGTTTTCTGTTCACACAAAGCAAACCGCACTTTTCTTTGAACAATCGAACATTTAGACCGCCCTTTTGATAAACACACCCCCGAAAAATGCAAAAGAATAGGAAACGCTGGTCAAGCTCGCGGCGATATCGGTATATTTCATGAACACGCGACATGAGGAAGTTTTAACTCGGGGACTGCGATTAACACCACAGCCGCTGATAGCC
>NW_008755417.1:0-1221 GCF_000715545.1 Opisthorchis viverrini | reverse complement strand
TGGACAATAAAATTTGGTGAGCTGCAAAACCATGAACGTAGAATAAAATGATTTTCGGTGTGAGCACATAAGCAACAAACTTATTTTGGCGTCGGTATTCGCACAATGAGACTGAATTTTCGAAGGCCAAGATGTGTCCCTGATGAAATAAAAGGGACAGGATATTGAGTTCAGAGTACGAGCACAAACGTATGAGCCCCAGTTAGACGTCCCGGGGTCTCAGAAAGGCTAGAACTGTGTTCCACCAGACTGTTTCTGCCAGCGGTCTGATTGCTCCATTGGACAATAAAATTTGGTGAGCTGCAAAACCATGAACGTAGAATAAAATGATTTTCGGTGTGAGCACATAAGCAACAAACTGCTATATTTTGGCGCAAGACATTTCATTTCATTCGCAAATGCTTCTCAACTAAGAGCATGGTGCAGCCAGTGCTTCGCGCTGAGAACTTACAGAGCAGTGTTGTGCTTTTTTCTCTTGTGGCTTTCAGATGAACGGGAGCCGCTGAACGACAAGAACACAACTGACCTAGGAAGCTTGGGCGAGAGCCCCGATCCTGTGTATCAATCCATGAAACCATGATTTCATAGCTACTTGTTTGATATCAATGGACTCTGTCACAAGAGAGAATATCCTCATCCCGTTGGAATTAGACGAAGTCAATTCAAGGATGCATAGGCAAACATCGCTCTGTTGACAAGACACTACTATTTGAAGTGCTCGAATTGAACCGGCCAACACGGCACTTCCTATTCTGGTGACTGTATAACCCTTGGATCCCGCTGATGCACTAGGTTCTCTGGCAAGGTGGGAAGGTGACCAGCCATCCTAAATCATCTCATCAAATGATCTGAAAACACCCGTGCAACACAGATTCCATCGCAGCCAAGTGTGGGCGATACCCATATCCATGTTCAGGGATAGGCTAACACTAAGTAGATTGGAATCGTCCCCAATTCGACGTTACATTTTCAAACTTCTTGAGGGTCTTGAGAGGTTGACAGGTCCCACTTGTCCGTAACTTCAAGATGTGTGAGGCCTGATTTGAGATCTTCACTGGTTAAATGGATTTCTTCCGAAAAGAAAAATTTAGGTGGAAATTGGAACATTTTACTACCCTCCTGTGCCTATCGCCGTTTAAGATCTACAAGGCTGCATTTTGATGCCGCCGCTTTTCCCGATACATGTCCACGAGCATCCCGATGCGCAGCATGCTTAGTAAA